>NW_026777707.1:0-130317 GCF_028023285.1 Balaenoptera ricei
GAACGTTTCCTTTTTCCATTCTGGTTCAAATAGGTGAATAACGAAACCAAAGCTGAGACCGACAGAGCACAGGCTTTATTCAGTGGCCAAAGAATGGAGAAGAGGGAACTAAGTTCACAAGTAAACTTCTCGCCCACCTGGAGAGAGTGATTTCATTTGAAAGAGTAAAGACACAATCAGCTCAGTAATTGGCCACGGGGCTGGAGGGGCCAAGGCTACCCTGAGCTGGAGGAACGTGGGTGCCTGCCTGGATGCTCAGAGGCCAAGGGCTGTCCTGAGACCTGCTTGGACACCCGTGCAGATGGAACAAACGATCCGCCCAGTCCCAAGAGGGCCCCACCAGCCCTCACGAACGCAACACCAGATTTCCCTGGTGGCGCGGTGGTTAAGAATCCACCTGCCAATGCAGGGGACACGGGTTTGAGCCCTGGTCCGGGAAGATCCCACATGCTGTGGAGCAACTAAGCCCGTGCACCACAACTACTGAGCCTGCGCTCTAGAACCCGCGAGCCCCGACTGCTGAAGCCCACGCGCTTAGAGCCTGTGCTCTGCCACAAGAGAAGCCACCGCAATGAGAAGCCCCCACTCGCCGCAACTAGAGAAAGCCTCCGTGCAGCAATGCAGACCCAACACAGCCCAAAATTAATTAATTAATTAATTAAGGAAAAAAAAAAGGCAGCACCTGGGGGCTGGCAGACTGAGGCACCAAGTCTTCCATCACGTCTACTTAGTATCCTGCATGTCAGGGCCATGCTGGACCTGGGGCTGCCCAGACAGAGTGGGGCCTGCATCACCCTTCCCAGGAGGGAGGGTGGAGGGAAACCCTGCATGACCTCTGAGGCCCTAAGAACCCTTGACTAAGGCTGAGCTCAATTTGAAACAGTGGGTGACCAGAGCAGACATTTCATTCGTCTATCAATGAGAATCCAGCACTGGAGGAGCAGCAAACAATGGCCTCGCTCAACCTTGACGCTAATCCTGACATGGACCCTAACCCTAAACTCTGATCCTGACCCTAAGCCCTGACCTAACCTTAGCCTAACCCGTACCCTACCTGTACCCCAATTCTCACCCATACCCTAACACCCACTCTAACACAGAACCCTAACACCCTGAGACCAAAACCATAAACCTTAACCAATAAGCAAAACCATAACCATAACCAAACCATAAAATATATTCATTAACCATACCCATAAATAACTCATTAACCATAAAACTTAAACCATAACAGCAACCATAAACCATACACAGCCCCAACCCTCACACCAGCCCCAGCCCTAATGCTAACCCTCCAAACCACTTACACCAAGCCAAGTCTAATCAGATTATACAAATACATCTTGAAAAAGAAAACTGGGGAATACTCTGGTGGCCCAGTGGTTAGGACTCTGTGCTTTCATTGCCAAGGGCTCGGGTTCAATCCCTGACTGGGGAACTAAGATCCCACAAGCCATGGGACGTGGCCAAAATAAATAAATAATTAAAATGAAATAAAACCACTATTTTAAAAAAGATTTTAAAAATAAAGGAAAAAAACAAGAAAACTACCCCAGTACAACTTATAAATAGGAACGTAAAAATCTATCACACAATAATAGCAACATGAAACCAACAGAACTTTAAATGGATAATGCCATAAGCAAGTATCTCTACACCAGAAATTTCAGGTTGCTCAACATATGAAAAGTAAGCAATGTATTCAACCACAATAATGGTGTGAAGTAAAAACACATAATCATATCAATTAATGCAAAACATCTACAATGAAAATCCAGTGTTATTTCATGAAAAACACTCAAGAAAGCAGGAATAAAAGGAAATTTGTTCAATATGGAAAAGAGTAGTACAAAAAGCCACAGCAAACATCATGCTCAACGTTAAAGACTGAAAGATGTACTCCTGAAATCAGGAACAAGGCCAGGAAGCTGGCCTTCATCACCGTTACTCAATAGTGTACTGGAAGTTCTACCCAGAATCTTGAGGAAAGAAATAAAAGGCATCCATGGGTGAATGGAAACATTAAAACCGTGTCTCTTCACAGAACATAGGTCACATCATCTTATATATAAAACTACCTATAATCAGCAAAGAAATTATTTGAGCTAATCAACTCATTAATAAGCAAAGTTACAGAACAAAACATCAATTCATGAAAATCTATCTTATATGCATACGCTGGCAAAAAATAATCTGAAAAAGAATTTATGAGAACAATTCCATTTTTAATAATGTCAACATCAATATTTAGGAGTATATTTAATCAAGGTACGAGACTTGTTTTTATGTATGTAAAGTTGTATGTTTGAAATTACTGGAAAGTCAATTACTTTTTAAAACATCATGTATGTCAACAGCATGCCAGAAAAGCAGAGAAAACATCAAACTTCCATATAGAAGCCAAGCCTTACCCAAATCCAGTTCACCCAAAGTCCACATGTCATTTAGAGGCACTGTGGGAAGGTTATATAAGGAGCCGCTGTCCTCCGTGTTGTGGACGACCTGGGTATGGTAGAAACAGTGGGATTTTTGAATTCCAATTTTCCACTTCATTCCACAAAAAAACTATTAGAACTAATAAATCAATTCAGTAAAGTTGCAAAATCAATACACAGAAATCAGTTGCCTTTCTAAACACTAATAATGAACCATGAGAAAGAGAAAGAAAGCAACCCTATTTACAACTGCATCAAAAAGAACAAAATACCTGGGAATAAAGTCAACCAAGGAGGTGAAAGACCTGCACACTGAAAACTTGAAGACATTGATGAAGACATTGCAAAACACACCAATAAATGGAAAGATATCCTGTTCTCATGGAATGGAACAATTAATATTGTTAAAACATCCATGCTACCCAAAGCAGTGGACACAGTGAATGCAATCCCTCCCAAAATTCCATGGTATTTTCCCCCAAAATAGAGCAAATCCTCCTAATATCTGTGGGGAACCACAAAGGACCCCAAATAGCCAAAGAAACCCTGAAAAAAGAGAACGGGCTGGAGGCATCTCCCTCCCTGACGTCACACTCTGCTCAGAAGCTACAGTCACCAAAACAGTGTGGAACTGGCTCAAAACGGGCACAGGGACCAGAGGAACAACAGGACAGAGAGACCAGAATTCAACCCACACGGACGGGGTCGGTGAATTTATGACACAGGGACCAAGGACACACCAAGGAGCACGACACGCCCCACGATAAATGGTGCTGGGAAAACTGGACGCCCCGTAACTCACGCTGGCTACCCTGCACACAAACCTGACCAAACACCCAGCTTTCCACGCCAAGCCCTCCCTCGCTCACACGAAGACGGACCCCCTCAACGGTCAGTCGCCCACAGGAAGCTTCTCCCCACTTTTCCTCACCGTCTCTTCACCTTTTCCTCAGGCATCACCTGGGTCCTCAGGAAACCTAGTTCCCTAGTCAGCGTGGAGGCAGCCCCACTTTGTCCTGAAGCCGAAACCCCAGCGAGTCCTGAGGGGACGGAGACCGAGCTCCTCTCAGCAGAGACGCTGAGCCGGGCGTCCTACCCGAAGGCCGCCGCCCCCGCCCCCGCCCCCGCCCCCGCCCCCGCCCCCGCGCCTGAGGCGGCTCAACTCCTCTCAGCTGCCCTCACAATCGAGTTCCATGGAACGAGCATGCGCTGTGGGTCAGAGAGGCGAACTCGGCGCCACCCTGTGGTCAGTGCAGGAAGTGCAGGCCGCACCTCGCTCACAGGTCACTGGAGGCAGCGTGCCCTACTGACAGGACTGCTGAATCCATTAAACTGGAAATTCAAACTAAAATGGAGTCTCTATCCCAAAAGTTTTCTAAAAGTAGTTAAGGAACAATTAATTGGAAACCATTTGGAATGAAGTGAATGTAGATGCAAACTTCACAACTTATACCAAATTCACTCAAAGTTATTCAGAGGCAAATTTTATTTTAGTTTATAATTTATGTTTGGCTGCATTGGGTCTTCGTTGCTGCATGTGGGCTTGCTCTAGTTGCGTCGAGCGGGGCTACTCTTCGTTGTGGTGCACGGGCTTCTCATTGCGGTGGCTTCTCTTGTGGGCGAGCACGGGCTCTAGGCGCGCAGGCTTCAGTAGTTGTGCCGCGCAGGCTTGGTTGCTCTGCGGCATGTGGGAGCTTCCCGGACCAGGGCTCGAGCCCGTGTCCCCTGCATTGGCAGGCGGACTCTTAACCACTGCGTCACCAGGGAAGTCCCCACAGACAAACTTTAAATACAAAACTATTCAAGGGGCTTCCCTGGTGGCGCAGTGGTTGAGAATCTGCCTGCTAATGCAGGGGACATGGGTTCGAGCCCTGGTCTGGGAAGATCCCACATGCTGCGGAGCAACTAGGCCCGTGAGCCACAACTCCTGAGCCTGCGCGCCTGGAGCCTGTGCTCCGCAACAAGAGAGGCCCGCGCACCGCGATGAAGAGTGGCCCCCGCTTGCCACAACTAGAGAAAGCCTTCGCACAGAAACGAAGACCCAACACAGGCAAAAATAAATTAATTAATTAATCAATTAAAAAGAAAAGCTGTCTCTCAAATTTAACTTCCAGAATATATTCAGGAAAAACGCATACGCCCTTTTTGGCCAACCAAAGAAGCGGGCAATGCAAATCAACACTACAAAGAGGTATCACTTCGAATCAGAAAAAAGGACCATCCTCACAAAGGGTAAAAACCAGATATGCAGGACAAGGAGAGGAGAAAAGGGAGCCTCGTTACGCTGAAGGGGGGAATGTAAATTGCCAACGGCCACTCTGGAGAAGTGTGCTGTGTTTCCTAAAACATCTAAAAAACAGAGCTACAAAGCATAGGGCGCTTCCACTCATGGGCCTATATGTTGGAAAATCCAAAAATCCACAGGACGCAGGCACCCCGTTTACTGCTGCTATGTTTACAACAGCCTCGACTTGGGTACAACTTCATAGTCCTTGGAAGGAAAAAATGGTGAAAGAAAATTTGATACTTAAGCACAACGGAATATTACTCAGCTCTGAAATCAATGAAATGAGGCCAGTTGCAGCGACTCAGGGGGACTTATGTATGGTCATTGAGAGTGAAATAAGTTAGACAGCAAGAGAAACTTATCATAAGATATCACTTATAAAGGGAATCTAAAAATCGCCAACCGTGAACTGAATTACAAACAGAACACCATCACACATTTACAAAACACACTTATGGCTGCTTAAGGGGAAAAGTGTGGTGCGTTGATGCATAAACCAGGAGGTTGAAATTGGCACAGATACCGTTCCATACGCCAATAATGTAATCGCCAAGACATACTCATTGTTCAAGGAACTGGACTCAGCACACTCTATTCACAGAAAAAACATATATCTGACTACTAGAAACTAGAAAAGAATTTATTGATGTCTCTCTGTAAGTGACTCAAGTGGATGTACAGCACCAAGAAACACAACATTGCAAATCAGCTACACCCCATTATAAAAATTAAATATAAAAAGAGAAAGACAGTGAGAGAGAGAGAGGAATTCTTACAAAATTCAGTCAGGGGCTGTGAGGCAACTGGACTGACCACATCTACACTCACAGCTGAATGGGACGTAAGGCTGGACACCCTAACCCTAAACCCTAACCCTAACCCAACCCTAACCCTACCTTAACCCTAACCCTAATCCTAAACCTAAACCCTAACCCTAACCCCTAACCCTAACCCAACCCTAAACCTAACCCTAACCCCTAGCCCTAGCCCTAACCCTGACCCTAACCCCTAACCCTTAACCCCTAACCCCTAACCCTAACCAAGTTCACAAGTAAACTTCTCGCCCACCTGGAGAGAGTGATTTAATTTTAAAGAGTAAAGACACAATCAGCTCAGTAATTGGCCACGGGGGCTGGAGGGGCCAAGGCTAACCTGAGCTGGAGGAACGTGGGTGCCTGCCTGGATGCTCAGAGGCCAAGGGCTGTTCTGAGACCTGCTTGGACGCCCGTGCAGATGGAACAAAGGATCCGTCCAGTCCCAAGAGGGCCCCACCTGCCCTCACGAACGCAACACCAGACTTCCCTGGTGGCGCAGTGGTTAAGAATCCACCTGCCAATGCAGGGGACACGGGTTTGAGCCCTGGTCTGGGAAGATCCCACATGCTGTGGAGCAACTAAGTCCGTGCACCACAACTACTGAGCCTGCGCTCTAGAACCCGCGAGCCACAACTGCTGAAGCCCACGTGCTTAGAGCCTGTGCTCTGCAACAAGAGAAGCCACTGCAATGAGAAGCCATCAAATTATGAAAAATGCTGTTAAGAGGATGGATGGGAAAGGTGGTATCTTTGGAGCAACAGAATCATATTTTTTTCCGGTATATTCTGAAAAATAATTCTATCGATATCCACAGTTTTTAGTACCCCAAAATGGATTTAGCCCTATATATTACATAAGTACATGTCTATGCAATGTAATAAAACGCCTACAAACGTACTGAAAAACTTCAAATGGAATTTGGCGACTTGAGACTTTTCAGAAATTTCCTTGCGGCCCAGTCACGTCAAGAGCCAGGAGTTCGAATTCCCTCGCCACTTCCGGCTTCACACCCTCCCACCACACGCACAGTTAAGCTCTGGAATCGTGGAGCTGACGAGAAACGCCAGCCTCTCTCACAAACTCGAAACGTACACTCACCGGCCAGGGCCCCTCACAGTCTCCAGGCTGGTCCCAACCCTGGTGGTATCACTTCCAGCCTTTCCTTCCCCGGTGGCGCACTCCTCCCATGATGCCCTGGGGCGCACCCCTCCCATGATGCCCCGGGGCACACCCCTCCCATGATGCCCCGGGGCCCACCCCTCCCATGATGCCCCGGGGCCCACCGGAAGCAACTCCTCACCTCTCTGGGAAATTGAAACCGCCTTTCTTCTCGGTAGTTACCGGCTGTTTCCTTGGAAGTCCATGGCTGCTGATTTTTTCACGTGTTTTCAATACTGTGATCCACCCACCCTCCCCGAACTAGATGGTAAGCTGTTTGAGAGAACCAACTTCTAATCCCCAATGCCTGGAACGGTGTCTTTAAAAGCCATTTGCTAAATGAAGAGCAGCTAAACGTTTTGTTTGACAGAGTGAAGCAAAGCTGAATAGAAAAACAGCAGATAACAGAGCCAACGCTCAGCAGAGAATATGGAAGAATAGCGTTACCTTTATAATAACAGCTGGCATTTAAAACCCTAAATCCTTACCTTAGTTTGCAAGGCTCTAAGCATCTGGCCCCTAGCCGCTTCTGCCACTTCATTCCTTGCTACTGTATCCCTGGCTCCTTTCATCCCTGCCCTACTGGCCTTTATTCTCTTCCTGTGCAGGCAAGTTCCCCTCCCAGAGCCTTTGCATTTGTTTCCTCTGCCTGGAATACTGTGCCCCGTTGATATTCTCCTGGCTTGCTCTTCCTCTAAGTGCTCAAATATCATCTCTTTAGAGAAACTTATCCTGATTGATCCATTTCAAACCCACACAGCCACTGTTTCCTTATCCTAATTTTCCTTTCCTTCAGAGAATTTATCACTAATTGACATTTGATATCTGTTTGTTTGTTGTCTGTCCCCACATACACACACACTAGAATAGAGTTTCCATGAGGGCAGAGACTTTGCCTGTTCTGTTCCCTAGTGCTTAAAATCTTCCCAGCATGTAGTAAGCCCTCAATGAATGTTTGATGAATAAACAATTGAATACGTGCATGCTCCCTGTTACCGGCTCTGTGCATTACAGCTTCAAAATTAGCAATTCCATATGTGAATTTCATCACCATCCTGGTTTTGTGAGAGATCTCAAGCTGGTTCCATCTAGCCCCATCTTGGTCAAGTTTGAGAATTTTGCCATCATACCCCCAACCACCTTTTGGGTAGGGTGATAAATTTATCTGGGTTTGCCCAGGATTGTCCTGATTCTAAAACTGAAGTCTCAGGAATCTCTTCAATTCCAAGCAAATTAGGAAGGTTGGTCACCCTGCTTTGAGGTATTTAGGCTCCATCTTCCTCGTCTTATTTTATTGTTGTGAGTGTGTGGAATGAGGGGGTGTGGGGTGGGGGGTGGCGGTGACTTAAGAGTGTTCTGGGCCATCTGGAGAGGAAATTGTCTATATGTAGTGGGTAGAATGGGAGGGCTGGATGGCCAGTAGTGAGGCTGTGGTCAGCTGATGGGCCTTACCAAACAGCAACAAAAAAGAGATGAAAGAACAACATAGAAGATGCTGTCCTGGCTTCCAGAGCCCTCTGGCACAGGCAATGGTTGGTACATTCTCTAGAGAAAGTTCCTGGCTTCTAAGTCTCAGGCTCTGCTGTTGACATGGCCTCACCCACTCCATGTCACTTTCAAAAAGTAGCCTATCATGCATTTATTAACTCAGTTGTCACAAGAACCCCATGAGTTAAGTATTGTTATTATCCCCATTTTACAGATGAAGAAACTGAGGCTCAGAAAAGTAGAATAAGTTGCGCAAATTCAAATAGTTTAAATAGTGAAGTCAGGATTTGAACCTCAGTATTCTGACTCTCAAAGTCCACTCTTAGTCACTACATTATCATGCAGCTCTTAACAATGTAAATATGCATTTGGGCTATGCCTAGCCAAGGGCATAAAATCTTTTTTTTTTTTTAGGCTATGTTGTTTCATACCCCAACAGTTGAAATTAAAAGTAACTGATCACGCGTTTCTTAGTTCTAATGAGGCTTTAAGCACTGAAGAAACCAACAACAAAAAATACAACTACTAGACAAAAAAGGGCAAATGACATGGACCCTAAGTCTCACAGGCATCAGTCAAGATTATGAGGCCAGATAAGAAAGTCTCCAGTTTACTGGACAGACCTAACTGGTAGAATTTCTTCTCTGAAAACAATGTTCCCAGGCCATGCACACACTCTCTCCATGATATTTTCAGAGAAGGATGCCTCGTTTGCGTGTAATTCTGAGAAGCATGTATAATTCTGAGAGCGTTAGTGTCTTAACAGGATCTTGCAAAGCCAGAAACAGCTGTCTTGTAGTGAAAGCACAAACTGGACTTGGATTCAAACCAGACTTGTTCTAGCTCCCATTCTGCCACTTACTAGCTGTATGACTAGTCACTTAATCTTGCCAAGCCTCAGTATTCCAACCTGTAAAACTGATAAATCTATGTCCTCACTGATTGAAGGAAAATCAGTTTAAATATTTCTCTGGATAATCCCCCATCAACTTTTTGCTTTGCAAAATTGTAGTGTAGAAATGCCAGCAGTGGGCTTCCCTGGTGGCGCAGTGGTTGAGAGTCTGCCTGCCAATGCAGGGGACACGGGTTCGAGCCCTGGTCTGGGAAGATCCCACATGCCACAGAGCAACTGGGCCCGTGAGCTACAACTACTGAGCCTGCGCGTCTGGAGCCTGTGCTCCGCAACAAGAGAGGCCTGCGCACCGCGATGAAGAGTGGCCCCCGCTCGCCGTGACTAGAGAAAGCCCTCGCACAGAAACGAAGACCCAACACAGAAAAAAATAAATAAAGTAATTAGTTTAATAAATAAATAAATACATTTATTTAAAAAAAAAAAAAAGAAATGCCAGCAGTATGGAAGTTTATGTATTGCACTTGAAAGAGTTCTGAACTAGCGCTCTTGGATCTGAGAGTAGAATGGGAAGGGGGTCTGTCTAATTAATTAGCATTAATTAGGTAACCTGTCCAGAACCTCAGTTTCTGATTCTGTAACATCAGGGTTAGATTAGGTAATATTCAAGGTTCCCCTCTAGTTCTGGATCTAATATTCTCACTCAATATTTTTAATTAGGCGATTCAATATAAATTTGTATCATTCACTAATATACCTGTCCTGTGACTTTTGCCCAGAAATTTCTGTTTCTGGCTGGGGAACTTCTTGCTGCTTTTGGAAATTTCATCTGTTACATAGCTCTTAGATAGTTGTAACGGGTAAGGGATGATCCTCCTATCAGCACAATTAACTGCCCTTTCTTCTCAAGTAGCCCTCTGCGGAATGAACTTGATTACACTTGTTTCCTGGGCCTCTCTATTTGGCCCTGCTGCTGCTTTCTCCATCCAAATCTGCATTTCCTCTGAATGTGCCTTATATAGTGATTGGTGGAGAGATTTGCTCCCAGGGAAATCAGGAAAACGTTTTCCTCCTCCTTAACGCCTGCTCACTCCTTAATCCTTGGCTTCAAAGCTTCCACCCCCACCATCCTGCTGACATTAATGTCAGGATCACCTCTCTGACTGACCCAATGCCCTTTTCATGGTCCTCCTTTTCTCCATCTTCTCTGTAGAGCTTTTTACTATATCCTCTCTCTTGAAAATACCACCCTCTCGAAAATACCACCTCCCTTGACTTCTCCTGACACTAATAATGAAGTTCCCATCACTTTAGAATTGACAAAATGATTTTGTAACAAGACTGGAGAAAACCCTCATAGACAGAACTCCTCTCAGGGTTGGGAGAGATGGAATGATGGTGTGGGGTGTGAGCTGGGGACTACAGGGTATAGTGGTGGGATAAAGATGAAGCTCCCAAAGGGAATATGTGAGTAAAAATAGGTGATCACCAAACTTGCTAAGGATAAAAGTGGTGTTCTTTACTTGAGGACTTTTATTTTGTTGAGTAACCAGATGAGTAGGCATGCAGGTCAATGGCAGAGCTAAAGGGCCCCATGTAACAGAGGAACAACTGAGTACCCGCAGGGGTCGGGCAGACACCTCAGGGGAAGAAAGGAAATCAACCACCTGCATCAGTGTGACGGAAAATGGACTTCGTGGAAGTCATTGCTGATGGAAACTGAATACTTTAGGGGATGTAATATAATCCTCTTCTAGTCTGCTCTACAAAATCTTCAGTAAAGCCTGCATTGCTCACTTATGTTTTTTGTGCTAGTGGATTATTTGCCAAGGTCTGTGTCAAGGTTGATACAGATTGAAGCATACTGTTTGGCACTGGCTGGAAAGAGACTGCCTGCGGAGACAGCCACGTCTTGACAGTATCTCATTTGACCCCCACACTATCCCCATGACTTGGGCAGAAACAGAATTATGTTTCTGATTTTGCAGCGGAAGGAGAAAACATCACAGCTGCGAAGAGAGGTGATGGGACTTGCCATTTATGGCAGTAAATGACAGAAGTAAAATATGGATCCACGTGGCTCTTTTGACTCCAGCAAGATCTCACTCAGGTATTTGTTTACCTGAAGAATAACCTTTTTTTTTCCACTCTTTTTGTCTTCATTTCCGCCTCTCACCTCCTCAACATGCAGCCTTTCTCTGAGAACCCAGCTTCCTTAATAAGTTCAACTATCAACTGCATACAGGTGACACCCTCATACTCACAGACCTACATCTTCAGTCTTAATGTCTCCTGTATGTAAACTTTGAATCCTTATCTCTACCTACTTAGCTGGATATCACCATCATCTCAATCTCAATCTGTCCAAAATCGAAATTCCTATTTCCCCCCTTCACTATTTCTCCTGGGCAGGTATCATGCCCCTAGATTTCTAGGCTGCAATGAGGGCTGGATGAAAGGTAGGATCCTCTGATTCCTTTTTCCTCCTCAAACTCAGCATCATCAAAGTCTTGTGCATCCTGCCTTCAGGGTAACCCTTGGGTTTTCTCTTTCCTTTTACATCTCATTTCTGTACTGCTTAATCAAGGCCCTCTTCATTTTACACCATGATTATTTTTATATTCAATGCAAATAGATATTACTTGCATGTTTAATATTATGTTGAGAGGATTGTAATATATTAATGTGGGATAGGGCCTCGAAAAATACGTCTAGAGGACTTCCCAGTGGTCCAGTGGGTAAGACTGCGTGCTCCCAATGCAGGGGGCCCAGGTTCGATCCCTGGTCGGGGAACTAGATCCCACGTGCATGCCACAACTAAAGATCCCGCATGCCACAACAAAGATCTCACATGCTGCAACTAAGACCTGGAGCAGCCTAAATAAATAAATAAATGTTAAAAATAATAATAATAAGTCTAGAGCTCAGAGAGGTCTTAAATGAGAGAAACATATTCCTTTCACCTCCTGGGGTTCTCTTTTTGCCAGGCCTAAATGGGACAGTGAGGCAGACAACTTCAAGCCCACACAATACTCTTCTTGAACCTACGGGATGGACCCGGAGATACCAGGGGACAATCACTGGGAAAGCCAGCCCTCTGGTGCTATGGAGAATTTTAACACACATCTGAATTTATAGGGTCATCCAGGGGTTAATTCTAACTGCCCACCTACTCCCATAAATCATATCAGAGCCTGTATAATCATCTTGGCAAGTTGTACACCAAGATTTTGTAAATAGTTGCTAAGTGGTTCTAGGACCTCAGGTTCTCCCTCTCCATTATATCCTACCATCAGTTCTATACTAATCTTCAGATACATGTGTGTGTCTACACACACACACACACACACGTTCACTTTTCTGCTTAAAACCTTGAAAGCTTCCCCAATGATCTCAGAATAATGTCCTGACTCCTTCCATGGGCATTGGGAGCCCATCACGGACAAGCCCAGCCCACTTCTCCAGCCTCACCTCCGTGTTACCCCCAACCCTTCCATCCAGGCTTGCCCATTCCACCTTCCTGAAACACACCCTGGGAAGTCTTGTTTCTAACCACAATCCCTACGTTCCCTAAGCCTGGAACCTCCTCCCTGTACTCTTAAAATCTGCCTCCTTTAAGAGATAGTAGAGGATAGAGGAAAAGGCGAGGCTTTGGAATCAGCAACCTGGGGTTCCAAATCTGGCTCCATTGCCTACTAGCTGTGGGGCCTTTTGGTCAATCACTTAACTCCCTTAGGCCTCAGTTCCCCATATGGACAATGGGAATAATAAGAATATAAACAGTATAACCCCCTAAGGCTTGCAGAGAAAAATAAACATAATAAAATATACAAAAGTGCTATGTAAACAGGAAAGAACTATAAAAAGCATTATTATTATTATTTTTTATTATTATTATTATCTCCACCGTCACATCCCCTTCAGATCTCTTCTCTCCTCCAAAGCAGTATCATTATCATTAATAACAATTCTGAGAATATTTTACATAAACAACATACCTTACGGGTTTTAAATACCTTGTCCATACATCTAGTCCACTGTGCATCTCACTCATCTTGGCACTTAACCTTGGAAAAGTAATTTATCTTTTCGTGTCTATGTACTCTCTTCCCATGTCCATTATCTCCTCCTTTGGAGCAATGTCCCTATTTCATATCTCCTTTCCCCATTGCCAGCACTCAAAAGTGATGGGCTTGCAAAAGTGAAAGGTTATAGGCATTGGCTCTAGAGCCAGAGAGGATTTGAATCCCATTTCTGCCACTTACTAGTTGTGTGGCCTTAGGCAGTTTATTTAAACTCTCAGTGGCCCAAATTTCTTCAGCCATAAAATGGGAATGAAGTTAGCACCTACCCCACAAAACTATTATGATGCTTAAGTGAGTCAATATGGATAAAGCCTGGCACGTAGTGAGTTCTTAATAAATATAAACTATTACTATTAAGTGAGACTGAGTCTGATTCCATTCTTTTCTGCCTTATCACTTCAGCCCTCTTTCAACACAGATTCCCCATGAATCATCCTTATTCATTTATACACAGGAACAAAATCTACTGAGCATCTGTTACATACAAAAGACTGTCCCTTGGATAAAAGCAGCTGTGTTTATGCCTGATCACTTTCTGTTGCTTTCTCCTGGGCCAAATGGTACTAAGAATGAGACAAGTTCTCTGTGGATTGCAGCCTTCAGCTTTCTCCTCTTGTTTTCTCAAGCAGGGAGTAAGATGGTGTTCCAACATCAGATCACCAGGTACAAAAAAGTTCTTCATATTTTTTTACTGAAAGGCTTCTCAGGCCCCTTAACATGCTAGTATTTATGGTGCATCTCCAGCAACAGGGAATAGAGTTGACCACATTTCCTGAACTCATTTAGCCACGGGACCTTTTATTTCACAGTTTCTCTCAGAATCAGCATTCTGTCAAATCTACTTTGGAAAATGCTACGTGGAAGTCCTATTCCTATCTGTTTCTCCTTTGTCCACAATTTCATTTTGACTAATGCAAACTGTCCTTGGAAATGCCTAACTATATGAGACTACCCACTGGAAGACTAGAGAATCTTTTTTTCTTTTTAATTGAAGTATAGTTGATTTACAATATTGTGTTAGTTTCAGGTGTACGGAAAAGTGACTCAGTTATATTGTTTTCAGATTATATTCCATTATAGGTTATTACAAAATATTGAGTATAATTCAGTACACATTGATCATATACAACATAAACAAGTCAGGCTGTATTGCTGTAAATGGCTCTAACTTCTAAAATGTATGGTAATTCCTACATAGTCAAACATTACTTATGTTTCAGCCAAAAAACAACCCCGAGCAACCATAAGAGTTGTCACAAAGACCATGTATTTCCATTAGGACTTCTAGAACTTCCCATGGAACTTATGACTCCTTTTTTTTGTTTGTTTTTTCCTTTAGCTTGTTCATGTTTCCCATTCTATAGCAGATTAGAAAAAGGAAGATTGGGCTCACAGAGGCAAACCCACTAACCACAGACAGAATACAGCTGAGTACCTTGCCGTGAAGGTGTAGATATAAAAACTAGAAAGGTGACACAAAAATTCATTGCAACCTAGGAACAATTAGTGCAGGGTAAAATCCGCGAAGAAACTATAATATCCCTGACGACTTTATTACATCACCTCCCAGGTCCCTGAGTGATCAAGGAAAAGTTGAAGTCTATTCAAGATACTAGATTAAATAAATCAAGATAATATGTAATACATTTTAGAAAGTTTTCCATCTACAATGGATTTTTTAACAAAATAAATTAATGGCTAAGAATAGATGGGTTAGATGGACCTAGAGATTATCACACTAAGTGAAGTAAGCCAGACAAAGACAAATACACGATATCGCTTATATGTGGAATCTAAAAAAAAACATGATAGAAATGAACTTATTTACAAAACAGAAGTAGACCTACAGATATAGAAAACAAATTTATGGTTACCTAAGGGGAAAGGGAGGTGGGGGATAAATTAGGAGTTTGGGATTAACACATACACACTACTATATATAAAATAGAAAAACAACAAGGACCTACTGTATAGCACAGGGAACTATATACTCAGTATTTTGTAATAACCTATAAGGGAAATGAATCTGAAAAAGAATATATAGATATATATGTGTGTGTGTGTGTGTATATATATATATATATATATATATATATATATATATATATATATACACACACACATACATGAAATCTCTTTGCTGTACACCTGAAACTAACACAACATTGTAAATCAAATATACTTCAATTAAAAAATAACGTTTTAAAAAAAAGAATGGATGTGTTAAATGGCCAATCTTATGTTTTCCGGAGATTTCTGAGAAGAGGCGCACACCACTTCATGTTTACGATGCTGGGTAAAGGAGACGTACTTAGTATCCATGCTATTGATCATCCATCGCTTGACAATTCACCCTGTGGCTCTGCCCTTCACTGACCTTCTTAGCACACTCTGCCCCAGTTCTGCTCAGCCTCTAGAACTCTCTAAGTCTCAAAGATCTGTGTCCAACGTCAAAATCCCTACGCAGCTGACTTGGCATTATACAGCCTCCGCTGGTCATTTATCCAAGTAACTTAACAAGAGTGAAAGATCAGGGCTACGATGCATTTACATCTAAGGAGTAAATGGTGATCCCCCAATACAGCCACGTCAGAGTGCTGGGCTTGCGCATTTGGGAGTATAAAGGGAGCTGGGGGGCCACACTTTCGAAACTGCTTCGACCACAGCACCGCAAGGTAAGTGCTCACAAGTGCCCGCTTTTTTGCTCCATGTAGCTGTGATTATACCTGATCAGGTTACCTGGAGAGGAGAGAAGGCAACACAGCAGCCTTTGCTGAGGGCCTACTAAGCGTAAGGAACTGTGTTAAGGGCAATATGGGAGACAAGATGGCGAGGCCTTTCAAGAAGCTTCTACAAAGAGTAAAAAGACAAGAATATAAGCAATTATGACACCAAAAAAAAAAAAAAAAAAAAAAACTAACCTGCAGGATATAAAGCTGAATATAATACGTACTTACCCCTCTAATTGTTTAGGTCAGTATTATAATTCCAGTTAGCAAATAAACATGCTAATTTGTGATATCTCTTCTGTGATTGCCTTGAAGTATTATTTGAAATTTTTGTGGTTGGTTATGTAAAATTTTTCTTATGTCAGGATTTCTGGGAGATGATTGCGGGAAGAAATTCTCCCATGCATTTGATCCATCTCAGAATGCATCCTAGTTTGCTTATTAATGACCAGTGTCCAGACTGCTCATTCATGGCATGCCTTGTGGACTTCGGGCTGGGTCGTGTCTGACACTGCAGGAGCATCCCTCAGAGGGGTTCTGTAGCTCTAGGAGCTTGCGATGCTTCGATTTCTGGCCACCATCTTCACCAGAATACCTTCTGTCAGACATTCACAGGGTTAAGAGAAACCTTGGGGATTTTCTGGTCCATCTGTCTCATTTACAGAAGGAAACCAAAGCTCAAGGAAATTACAACAGCTACTTTACAGAGCTGGCATTAGAAAACCGAGGTTCTGCCTCCAAGTGTGATTTCGTTTGAACCAAGGATTCAGAATATGATACTTAATCATTTAATCTTTTCCTGAGAAAGTTGTGAGAATTTTAGGATATAGCTGGAGATTATTAGAGACTCATAAAAGATAGAGACCAAGAGTACGCGACCAAAGTAGGAAAGCAAGCGTTGAAATGTCTCTTCCTGCCTAAATGGTATTTCACGACATGTTCCCCAGGTTCCATAAAAGTACTGTGTGGTAAATGGGAAGTTTAAGTTAAATTTGATATTGAAAATTATTCAGACTCTTATGGTATCCTGAGATCTTCATGTAGGTTATCAACTTCTGGACTGAGATTCCTTAGTCCCAAATAAGTTATCAGCTACCCTACCTTCATCTTCTCCAAGAGAATATAGGATATTTAAGAGAGTGCCCTTCCTAGACCTCTTAAAGAAGTCTTGCCCATAATTCACAACTTTTCTCTCATTGACAAAGAATTCAACTTCTGGTCTAAAAGCATCCAAGTTACAATCCGGATCATTCCCCTCCCTCCCTCCTTTCTTTTTTGATCCCTCACGGCCCCCTACCCTCAGCCGGAAGCATCATCTCTCTAAGTCCCCATAACACTTCATTTAGACGCTTACAGAATTTGTATTATTCTTCCTTGTTCAAAGATTTATTTGAGCATTTCTCTTAACTGTTCCTAAATTTTGCATTCCTTTAGGGTAGAGACTGTCTTTATCCTTTTTTATACCCCCTTAAGGAGCTGACATGGTACTTTGCACACACAGAAGATAATCAAAAAAAATGTTAATCAGTGCTGTAATTACCCAATTATTTAAAGAATGATGACTTAACCGAAGGGAAAAATGGAAAATGTATTTCCATCCCACACCATCCACTGTGTACTATTTAAATGTAGCTAAACTTAGAAAAGTACAATTTCTAGATTTATTTAAACTCTTCATAGTTCATTTGTTCTTTGTTTTGTTTAGTTTTGATTTCTGAAATCACTCTCTCAGAAGCCACTTCATTCCTGAAGGACACTAACCATTGCTTTGGAAACCAAGAAGGTAAGAGTCACTTTCATCTTGATTGGGAATACAATAATTGAAATTAGCAAACAGTGTTTTACACATTCTCATTCTTGCCACACTCATAGGAATCTGAAACTGATGACATTAAAATCCATTACTTAAGTATTTCTAAAGGCAGATTACAAAATATGCAGCTAAGGAAGCAGGGCTTCCCAAATTTGCTCATCACACTAACGGGAATAAAACACACTGCAGAACTTTGACACACAAGCTCCAGGTCAATATACTTAGGTTGGCCCCAAACATGATGTTCGTAGGCTCAAGATTCAGTCTTCACACAAGTCTAACTTTGCTGTTTTTTGAGCAGAGGCTGCACCCATGAATCCCCTCAGCTGTGTCTTTACTCACAAATGATGCTGAGAGAATAAGGAGAAATGGATTCAAACCTATGTCCACTGTAGTAATAAAAAAAAAAATTACTCCCCCACCTCAAGATTTGTGTTTATTGGAAGTAATTCTAGATGAATTAGGACCAAGGAAACCAAAGTATAATTAAGTCATGACCACACCATTGCTGACAAGATGCAGTAGCTGAGAAGTTCCCAGGAGAGGGCTGAAAGTTGAGAGCAGTGTCATAGTGCACTGACAGCAATAAGAGGGGTTGGGGAGCACTCAGAAGGTGGTGCTGGAGGTCAGGGAGACTGGGATGGCTATCCCCATTGGAAGACCCCTAAAGACAGGAACAGTGGGGGATGGTTGGAGGGACACAGCTGTGTAGGGCTGGAAGCAGGTCAAGCTCTCAAAACCAAGAAGCAGATAATTAGGGGACTTTCTGGGGGTAGAGTTTCCAGGGACACCATGAGTCATGCCAAGAGAGTTGGATGAGACCTAACAAGGGAAAGTTTTATCAGCCAAGAATACATGGTTTTAGCCCTGGGTCCCAGAGTACAGTTGTATAAATATGGGGACAAGATCTGACTTAGCAACCGGACGCACACAGCGTGCGTTGAGGGGCTTTGCTTGACAGTGAGTGGTGAGCCATCGTTGTGAGGAGGCTGCCAGAGGGCAGTCACCACCTCGGGCATGACACCTAGGTCAGGAGAGGTGAGGGCACATGCTGATGGAGGACAACATGTGGTCTGGATGTCACACTTAAGAGATTAACAGGAGTGAGCTCACTGTGATGGTAAAGGAGATGCAGAAGCACATCACGGAAGAAACAGATGAAGACAGCACTGGGGCCACTTAGCCTGGAAAAGAAAAAGTTAAGGAGGGACTTCCCTGGAGGTCCAGTGGATAAGACTTCACCTTCCAGGCTCAATCCCTGGTCGGGGAGCTAAGATCCTACATACCTTGCAGCCAAAAAACCAAAACATAAAACAGAAGCAATACTGTAACAAATTCAATAAAGACTTGAAAAATGGTCCACATTAAAAAAAAAAAAAAAAAAAAAAAGCTCAGGAGAACCCAGAGCAGCCATCAAACGGGTGAAGAGTTGTCTTGTGGGGAGAAGGTTTGAACTCTTTCTGTTGTTACCAAGAGCCAAAAGGAGGATCAAACATCCTGAAGTCACAGAGAGCCAGATTTCAGTTTAAAGCAAGAAGTATCTTTGGCCTGCAGAAACTACCCCAAATGATTTTCCAAAATTTTCCAAAGGGAAAAAAGTCATCTTGAAGGCATTTGAGTAGGCTGGACAACACATTTGCAAGAATATCGCTGAGACAACTCATGCATCATCTAGGCAGTAAAAGTAGGAGATACTGGATTCTGAGTCATGGTTAGAGCTGTGGGTGGAAGAAGAAAAATCTTCACCTCAACACACGCAGTGACTTGAATCTCAGACGGAAAGTCTTGTTTTTCTAAGAGACCTAAAGGTATAGTTTGACCATGAGTCATTGTAGTCTTTCCCCAACTTCAGACTTCATTCTTATACTACTATCACAAATTTTGCAATACCCATTTAAGACCAGTACTGCTAATTCACTTAATATTTTGATTTACCTTGATTCCTTTTTCTTCTTAGATGTGTTTTTCAAAGTTACCCTATATGCTTGCTATGAAAGTCTGGACCGTCTATCTCAGCATCAGCTGAGACATTTAGATATTCAAAATCTCAAACTCTACTCCAGATCTGCTGAATCAGAATATCTATTTCAACAAGATTCCCAGTTGGATTCCTATGCCCACCAAAGTTTGAGAAACACTGCTTTATATCACTACTATAAACAGATATTTCACTGTCTCTAAGTCATTAGCACATATTATTCTATTTTATTCTAACTTTCTTCACATTTTCACAAAATATTATCTCTAAACTTGGGATGCATCTTATAATCAATGAAAGGAGTACTGTAATTAGCAGGGTGTTTTCCTTTATTAGTGGGACACAAAATAGGTTATCTTACAATCGATGGCATCTTACATTTTGCTAAAATAAGGTAATAGACTTTAATATAACTATTAAAATTAAGAAATAGTTGCCTAAAATCATTTTGTATTGGACCATTGGGACTATGCCATGGTTTTGGAAAGAGTGGCTTTATAAAAGCAAAATAATGCTCCCAAACATCACTGTGTTTGAGGCCCTTGAGAACAATTCAGTTTCCTCAGTCCCAACCACAGAGATTCTGTTGCAGATGATTTTGATGTGGATCAACTTTCAACACTTTGGGTAGCAGGCTGAACACTAAGTCAAGCTAAATGACATCAGATCATACACTTGCAGCCTGATGAGATTCCCTCACACTATAGTGCAACCATTCTCAAACTGTGGCCCATGGATTCTTGGAGATTCCTAAGAACTTTTCAAGAGGTACATGAGGTCAAAACAATTTTCATAATACCCGGATGCCATGTGCTTTCTTCACTGTGTTGACTTAATGATGCAAAAGCAAGGATGGGTCGACGATCTGACACTTTATTACAAATCAACACATGGCACCAAGCTGTACTAATAGTCATAGTATTCTTCACAGCCATACACTGACAGTGAAAAAGAATTTTTTTTAATTTAAAAAGCCACCTTCAAGACTTCCCTGGTGGCACAGTGGCTAAGAATCCGCCTGCCAATGCAGGGGACACGGGTTCGAGCCCTGGTCTGGGAAGATCCCACATGCTGCGGAGCAACTAAGCCCGTGAGCCACAACCACTGAGCCCGTGTGCCACAACTACCGAAGCCCACACGCCTAGAGCCCGTGCTCCGCAACAAGAGAAGCCACCGCAATTAGAAGCCCATGCACCGCAACGAAGAGTAGCGCTCGCCGCAACTAGAGAAAGCCTGCACGCAGAAGAAAAGACCCAACGCAGCCAAAAATAAATATAAATAAATAAATAATTTTTTAAAAAAGCCAGCTTCATTGAAAAATAACCTAAAATTTGCAGCAGTGGAGAGTATTAATTTGATTACATCTCAATTTTATCCACATCTTTATAATATTCTACATGATCAAACAGGAAGTCCATGAAAAGCACTCCTTTTGCACACTGGACTTTGACATTTGTCTCAAGGAAAAACACATGTGCAGTTGTCTGAGTTGCAAGATGAACCAGCCACTTGATTCATGAAGCACCATTTTTACTTGAAAGAATGACTAGAGGACAAACTATTGTTTCTCAGACTTGTATATCTGGCACACAGTTTCTCAGAAAGCAGTGAAGTGTGTTTATCCTTTCAAGGAAAACTACTGACAGTAATTTTTACTAATGATATAGTTGAGTTTTCAAGCAAAAATTAAAACTTTGGAAGACTTGTATCTACTATCATTAGCTTGACAACGTCCTAATATTTGAATTTTCTAAGGAGATCAGTACTGATATTAATGATTGTGATTTTTTATACTGTATAATGAAACGTGCCAATATTTGGAAGTTCTGTATAATTCAGTGAACAATATTTTCCAAATGATCAATGTATGATGTTTACACATGGGTAAAAGGTTCATTCAAAGTTCAACACAGACCAACAGATCATAATGTTTGTTGATATGGTTTCAGATTCCACATTGCAACTAGCCTTTGAGGAACTACCACAGAAACTACCACGTGTCAAGTTTTGGTATAGTATCTAAAAAGAATATCCGCAATTATTTGAAAGGGTAATTAAAATACTCTTTCCTTTTCCAAATTATATATCTGTGAAAGATTTTCTATATCTACTTTAACCAATAAACAAACAAACAAACAAACAAAAAACAAAAAACCATACAGCAACAGACAGAATACAGAAGCAGGCATGAAAATCCATCCATCTTCTACTCAGCAGACATTAAAGTGAGTTGCAAAAATGAAAAACAATGGTACTCTTGCCACGAATTTTTTTGTTTTGGAAAATATAGTCATTTTCATAAAAAGATGTCATTAATGTTAACATGCAATGAATTTGATAGGAACTTTAAATGAATTAGATTTTCTCAATTTTGACTTCTAATACCATAAATATTGGTAGATATGACCTGCATAAACCAAACTCACTGGGTTCTCAGTGGTTTTTAAGAGTGTGAAGGGGTTCTGAGAAAACAAAGCTTGAGAACTGCTGCTGTTGTAAAACTCACTTAAGCCACAAAAGTAGGGACTATCTTCACAGATGAGGAAACAATATGGATGAATTCTTCCTCTCCACCAGGCAGTAACTGAGAACATTTAAACCGCATGAAGCCTGCAAGCCAGAGGTCCTCTTTGTGGTGCTATATTGAGTTCCAATCTCTTAACTATGAAAACTTAACCACGAGCACACAGATGGTTCAGCAGAGCCGCTGGCCAAAGTAAAATCGAAAT
Source organism: Balaenoptera ricei (assembly GCF_028023285.1). Taxonomy (NCBI): domain Eukaryota; kingdom Metazoa; phylum Chordata; class Mammalia; order Artiodactyla; family Balaenopteridae; genus Balaenoptera; species Balaenoptera ricei. The sequence continues at coordinate 22,368 of NW_026777707.1, forward strand.
GCAACTTATCCTGGATAAGATCCAGAGGGAAGCAGTTGCTCCTCTTTCTGTAGGACTAGATTCCCCCAGAATCTCAAGGAGGGATATTGAAACAACAGTCAGTTACCAATGAAGAGTAATTTCATAAAGTGTAAGATTGAGGGCAGGGGAAGTTCCAAGAGACAACCCTAAAATGTTCAATTTTCCCACTTTTAATAGGAAACATAAAAGGCTTTATTCAAAACATATGACCTATTTCTTAAGAGAGATATGGGGATACATGTGTGTAATTGAACTCCATTTTATGGTCACTTACAGAAGAATGTATGGAAAAGAAAAAGCAGAGAAAGAAAGGGAGAAGGGGAAGAGTTGTGGGGAAAAGAATAGAGGGTCAGGAAGGATACGGAAAGAGGTCCAGAGGGAACAGGAAAAGCAAATGCAGATGAGGAAAAGGAACCAGAAAAGTCACACAACCTGCAGGGGCCTTAGAAATGAGCTAGGCTTGCTTCTTCATTTTAAGTGAAATTAGTGGCCCAAAGAAGTTAAGTGGTTTGACCAAGTTCAGTGCCGGGACTTTAAGACAAATTTTCTAGCTTCTAAGCAAGGAAAACACATAAAGAGAAGGTCTGTGAAAGGGGATGGTTTGGAAAGAAGTGACGGGGGGGGGGGATGAGCGGGAGGGTGGACAGAGAGAGAGAGGCAGAAAGATACATAAACACACCATACACGCACATGCACACACACACACACACACGCTAAGCAGTCAGTTCTAAAGCATTTATTTAATTAAACACTGTTTGTCACACCCCGACACTGCTACACATAACTAAAGTTTGGAGACCCCTGCCTTAAGCCCAGTACTTCTCAACTCTACTATGCCTAGAAATCACCTGGAGATCTTGTTAAAGTGCAGATTCTGGTTTTGTAATGCGGGGTGGTTCTGAGATTCTGAATGTCTAACAACTCCTCGGTGATGCTGATGCAACGTGTTCAAGGACCACTCTTGGAGTCAGAAGGCCCTACACCAGCAGTTCTCAGAGTGTGGTCCCTGGACCACAATGATGAATTCACCATCAGCTGATGAATGCACCACGAGCATTGCCTAAGAACTTTCTAGAAATGCATATTCTCAGGCCCCATCCCATACCTACTGAATCAGAAGCTCTGGGGGTGAGGCCCAGAAATCTGTGTTTTAACAAGCTCTCCAGGTAATTCTGCTGCATATTAAAGTTTGGAACCATTGCACTAGGCCATAATGTCTCCTATCACCTTGTTGCCTGTAATTGACTAAACAAGTGTGGCAGTACTTTATGTTCAAGTCATTACTTTTCACTGGGCTATCTGAACTTTCTACTAGGAATTATCAACACTCACCAAGAGGAACATCTCAATCTTGCCAACTATTCAGTTGGATTTCATGTCTGATGTCTAAAGGAAAAGATTCTCCTTGGATACAGAGAGTCTAAATTATACTCCCAGTTAAATGCCACCCATATCCCACCCCACTCCGTTCCCACAATGATAAAAATCAGTGTTCCCAAATCTGAGTAGTTTAGAGGAATTTTAAGAATCAGGATACGGAAATGAACAAACCAAAAAACCTCAGCTCTCCTATGTCAAAAGAAAACCAAACTTTCACTTCAGGGTTTGGAGGAAGCCGTTTAGAAAGGCCACCACTGACAAAACGGTGCACTGTTAGTGGAGATGTAAATTTGTGCAGCCACTACAGAAAACAGTATAGAGATTCCTTTAAAAATTAAAAATAGAACTACCATATGATCCAGCCATTCCACTTCTGGGTATATACCCAAAGGAAATGAAATTACTATCCCAAAGAGATACTCCCACGTTCATTGTGGCATTATTTAGAATAGCCAAGACATGGAAACGATCTAAGTGTCCACTGATGGATAACTGGATAAAGAAAAGGTCATATATAATGGAATATTATTCAGCCATAGAAAAGTATGAAATCTTGCCATTGGCAACAGTGGACCTTGAGGGTGTTATGCTATGTGAAATAAGTCAGACACAGAAAGACAGATCCTGTATAATCTTATGTATATGTGGAATCTTAAAAAAACCAAACTCATAGCAACAGAGATCAGATCTGTGGTTGCCAGAGGTGGCGGGTGAGAGGTGGAAGAACTGGGTGAAAGGGGTTAAAAGGTACAAACTTCCAATTATGACATAAATAAGTTCCGTGGTTGTTAAGTACAGCATGGTAACTGTAGTTAATTACACTGTGTTGTATATTTGAAAGTTGCTAAGAGAGTAGAGCTTAAAAGCTCTCATCACAAGGGCTTCCCTTGTGGCACAGTGGTTGAGAGTCTGCCTGCCAATGCAGGGGACACGGGTTCGAGCCCTGGTCTGGGAGGATCCCACATGCCGCGGAGCAACTGGGCCCGTGAGCCACAACTACTGAGCCTGCGCGTCTGGAGCCTGTGCTCCGCAACAAGAGAGGCCGCGATAATGAGAGGCCCGCGTGCCGCGATGAAGAGTGGCCCCCACTTGCCGCAACTAGAGAAAGCCCTCGCACAGAAACGAAGACCCAACACAGCCATAAAAAAAAAATCTCATCACAAGAAAAAGAAACTGTAAGTGAAGGGATAGATGTTAAGTAGACCTAATACTGTGATCATTTTGCAATATATACATATATCAAATCATTATGTTGTACACCTTAAACATATACAGTGTTATATGTCAGTTACATCTCAATAAAACTGGTGGGGCAGGTGGGTAGGAAAGGCCACCACTGTGTCCTCAGGACTCACTGGACACATCCTCTTGTGTCTGTCTCCAGGCGACGCCGGGGTGAGCAAGAAGGGCGGGAAGAAGAAGGGCTCCTCTTTCCAGACCGTGTCCACTGTGTTCAGGGTTTGTTTTTTGGCAGCTTCCACATTCGGTTGTATTTCTGCCCAGTGCAACGGCATTTGCTAGGGTTAATGTGCTTCTTCTGGTTTGTGTCTCAGGAAAATTTAAACAAATTGATGGCCAATTTAAGGAGCACTCATCCTCACTTTGTGTGATGTCTGATTCCCAATGAGACCAAGACTCCTGGTGAGTAAGAATCCATCAGAACAGGACTCCCTGAAACGTATGCAAAATTCTGTGGGTGTGGGTGTGGGTGCACACGTGAGTATGTACATGTGTCTGTGTGCACGTGCATGTGTGTTTCCCTGAGGACAGGCTCATGATAGCCTTTATCACTTCTCAGTCTATGAAATAGGGCTGCCAGATTTGGCAAATTAAAACCATGAGACGCCCCATTAAATTCGAATTTCAGATGAGACAATGAAAAATTTCTTAGTATAAATATGACCCATGCAATATTTGGGATATACTTATACTAAAAAAAAAAAAAGGATTTACTGTTTCTCTGAAATTCAAATTCAACTGGGCATCCTGGGCATATTTTATCTGGCATCCCTACTATGAAATTATATCCAAAATATTATGTACATATATAGGTACATTAAATCCATACCTTTCATAAAATTCTTAAAAACCTTTCCCCCCAAAGTGAAGAGCCACTATATTTGGCAAATAATCAGCTTAGGTGTTCCATAATAAAAACAGCATCAATAACAACTGTTTTCTGAGCCTAATGCAGTCCCATTATTATGTTATCTCTACTGTTTACAACACTTCACTGCAAGATAAGCATAATCATCTCCATTTTATAAATGAGAAAACTGAGAGTCAGAGACCAGGTATATAGACATAGAACACCATGTGGTACAGTAGACGTTTAACCATCACCAATCCTGGATTCACAAATATGGCTGAGTTTCAGGGCCATTTGTCACAAAGGAAAGAACAAACCATCACACAGACTGTGGCTATGAGGCAGCTCTCTCACCAGCCAAGCTGTTGAATCCCAAAGGCTGGGCTTCTGGCATCAAGGTCCTGCTTCAGCAATGTTACAGGACAGCAGAGGAATTAGATGATCAAGGAAAAGATCCCAGCTCCACCTATTACTGCCCAAGGGACCGCAGCTGAGTCCTTTAGCTTTCTGGTCTATAAAAGGAGGATTAAAATGGCATTTTCTTTATGCATTCACTTAGTTATTAATTCATTTATTTATTGAGTGAGCGCTTATAAAGTGTTGACTCATTTTGTAAATATTAACTCATTTAACCTGCCTTAGAGGGCTGTGGTGAGAATTAAATAAGCCAGTACACGTAAAGCATTTGAAACAGGTCCCATCACAAGAACAAAACAATTGTAACTATGTATGTTGACGGAGGTTAACCAGACTTATTGTGGTGATCATCTCAAAATATATACAAATATCGAATCAATATGTTGTACTCCTGAAACTAGTAAAATGTTATATCACAATTACACCTCAGTTTTTTTTTCACACACACACACTGTATTTTATTTTTACAAGAGATAAATATACTGACACCAAGCATCGTACATGAATGACCACAACAAAAGCAACAATGATTGCAATTACCAAACATGAAACACACTCATACTATGTCGTAATATTGACATTCAGTCCAGTAATCCTCCACTGTAACAGCTCCTTTACTTTGCAGTGAAAATTGATTTGTATATTCTTTGCCTCTGAGTCCTTGTGGGATTTTTTTTTAAATTCAGACAGAAAGTCACAAAAATTATACTCATCCTCATCTGTTCACTCAGCCCCATGTAATTAATTTTTTTGTTCATCTTGATCTTTTGTTAGCACTTTTATGAGTTCATCAGTTTTTCATTAGAGTTCTGAAAATGCTTATTCATTCAGTTCAGCTGTACAGTCAGTTACCAGAAACCTGTACTTGTCAGAGTCTTTTCCATGAATATCTTGAAGATGAAACCCTTTTATAGGAACATATTTGCAAAAGCATCAGAGTACACCCAGAACTGTCTGTAAATGACAAGACTTAAAAATGACCACAGTTAAAGATCTGATGAAAGTTCATAATAATGCAGTTGACAAGAAAATTAGTTATTTCTGAGATATACATTTTAAAGTAATAACTAGGATTATGACTTATAACATTATACCAGAACATATAAGATTTTTAGAAATTTCATGTGATGTCTGAAACATTTATATTAACATATTGCCATACAAATAACCCAATGAAAGTTTAGTATTAGTTGTTTTGTTTGTTTGTTTGTTTATACTGCAGGTTCTTATTAGGCATCAATTTTATACACATCAGTGTATACATGTCAATCCCAATCGCCCAATTCAGCACACCACCATCCCCACCCCACCACAGTTTTCCCTCCTTGGTGTCCATATGTCCGTTCTCTACATCTGTGTCTCAAATTCTGCCCTGCAAACCGGCTCATCTGTACCATTTTTCTAGGTTCCACATACATGCGTTAATATACGATATTTGTTTTTCTCTTTCTGACTTACTTCACTCTGTACGACAGTCTCTAGATCCATCCACGTCTCAACCAATGACTCAATTTCGGTCCTTTTTATGGCTGAGTAATATTCCATTGTATATATGTACCACACTTCTTTATCCATTCGTCTGTTGATGGGCATTTAGGTTGCTTCCATGACCTGGCTATTGTAAATAGTGCTGCAGTGAACATTCGGGTGCATGTGTCTTTTTGAATTACGGTTTTCTCTGGGTATATGCCCAGTAGTGGGATTGCTGGGTCATATGGTAATTCTAATTTTAGTTTTTTAAGGAACCTCCATATTGTTCTCCATAGTGGCTGTATCAATTTACATTCCCACCAACAGTGCAAGAGGGTTCCCTTTTCTCCACACCCTCTCCAGCATTTGTTGTTTGTAGATTTTCTGATGATGCCCATTCTAACTGGTGTGAGGTGATACCTCATTGTAGTTTTGATTTGCATTTCTCTAATAATTAGTGATGTTGAGCATCTTTTCATGTGCTTCGTGGCCGTCTGTATGACTTCTTTGGAGAAATGTCTATTTAGGTCTTCTGCCCATTTTTGGATTGGGGTGTTTGTTTCTTTAATATTGAGCTGAATGAGCTGTTTATATATTTTGGAGATTAATCCTTTGTCCGTTGATTCGTTTGCAAATATTTTCTCCCATTCTGGGGGTTGTCTTTTCATCTTGTTTATGGTTTCCTTTGCTGTGCAAAAGCTTTGAAGTTTCATTAGGTCCCCTTTGTTTATTTTTGTTTTTATTTCCATTACTCTAGGAGGTGGATCAAAAAAGATCTTGCTGTGATTTATGTCAAAGAGTGTTCTTCCTATGTTTTCCTCTAAGAGTTTTATAGTGTCCATTCTCACATTTAGGTCTCTAATCCATTTTGAGTTTACTTTTGTGTATGGTGTTAGAGAGTATTCTAATTTCATTCTTTTACATGTAGCTTTCCAGTTTTCCCAGCACCACTTATTGAAGAGACTGTCTTTTCTCCATTGTATATCATTGCCTCCTTTTTCATAGATTAGTTGACCATAGGTGCGTGGGTTTATCTCTGGGCTTTCTATCTTATTCCATTGATCTATGTTTCTGTTTTTGTACCAGTACCATATTGTCTTGCTTACTGTAGCTTTGTAGTATAGTCTGAAGCCAGCGAGTCTGATTCCTCCAGCTCCGTTTTTTCCCCTCAAGACTGCTTTGGCTATTACAGGTATGTGACATTCCCCATCACTCCCCCCATCACAGGTGAGTGAGAGCCCCCAGCTCTCTCCCAATCACAGGTATGGGACAGCCCCCAGCTGTCTTCGCATCACAGGTGCCCGACAGCCCCCAACTCTCTCCCCATCACAGGTATGAGACAGCCCCCGGCTGTCTCCGCATCACAGGTATGTGACAGCCAGCAGCTGTCTGCGCAGCACAGGAATGTGACAGCCACCAGTACTTTCCGCATCAAAGGTATGTGACAGACCCAGCTCTCTCCCCATCACAGGTGTTTGACGGTCCCCATTTGGCTCCCCATCAGAGGTGTGTGACAGCCGCCAGCTCTCTCCCCATGACAGGTGAGTGACAGCCCACAGCTCTCTACTCATCACAGGTGTCTGAAGCCCCCAGCTCTCTCCCAATCACAGGTGAGAGACAGTCCCCAACTCTCTCCCCATCACAGGTATGTGAGAGCCCCCAGCTGTCTCCACATCACAGGTATGTGTGACCCCCAGCACTCTCCCCATCACAGGTGTTTGACAGTCCCCATCTCTCCCTCCATCACAGGTATGTGACACTACTCATCTCTCCCCCCATAACAGGTGTGTGAGAGCCCCCAGCTCTCTCCCTATCACAGGTGAGTGATAGCCCCAAGCTCTCTCGCCATCTGAGGTATATGACAGCCCCCAGCTGTCTCTGCATCACAGGTGAATGAAAGCCCCCAACACTCTCCACATCACAGGTATGTGACAGCCTCCAGCTGTCTCCACATCACAGGTATGTGACAGCCCCAAGCTCTCTCCCCATCACAGCTGTGTGACAGCCGCCAGCTGTCTCACCATTACAGGTATGTGAAAGTCCCCATCTCTACCCCCATCACATGTGTGTGAGATCCCCCAGATCTTTTCCCATCACAGGTGAGTGACAGGCCACATCTCTCTCCCCATCTCAGTTATGTGACAGCCTACAGTTCACTCCCCATCACAGGTGCCCGACAGCCCCCAACTCTCTCCACATCACACGTATGTGACAGCCTCCAGCTGTCTCCACATCACAGGTATGTGACAGCCAGCAGCTGTCTCCTCATCACAGGTGCCTGATAGCCCCCAACACTCTCTCCATCACAGGTAAGTGACAGCCCCCAGGTCTCCACCCATCACAGGGGTTTGACAGTCCCCATCTCTTTCCCATTTACAGTTGTGGGACAGCCCCCAGCTCTCTCCCCATTAGTGGTGAGTGACAGCCCCCTCTCTCTCCCCATCACAGGTGTGTTACAGTCCCCAGCTCTCTCCCTATCACAGGGGAGTGACAGCCCGCAGCACTCTCACCGTCACAGGTATGTGACAACCCCAAGCTCTCTCCCCATCACAGGTGTGTGACCGTCCCCAGGTGTCCCCATATCACAGGTGTGTGACAACGCCCAGCTCTCTCCCCTTCACAGGTGGGTGACATGCCCAATCTCACTTCCCATTACAGGTTAGGGACAGCCCCCAGCTCTCTCCACAACACAGGTGCGGGACAGCCCCCAGCTCTCTCCACAACACAGGGGCGTGACAGCCCCCAGCTCTCTCCCCATCACTGGTATGTGAAAGCCCCCGTTGTCTCCACATCACAGTTATGTGACAACCACTAGCTGTCTACACATCACAGGTATTTGTGAGCCCCAGCTCTCCCCCCATCACCTATATTTGACAGTCCCCATCTCTCTCCCCATTACAGGTGTGTAACAGCCCCCAGCTCTCTCCCCATCACAGGTGAGTGACGGCCGCCGGCGGTCTCCCCATCACATGTATGTGACAGGCCCAACCTGTCTCCACATTACAGGTATGTTACAGCCCCCAGCTCTCTCCCCATCACAGGTGTTTGACAGACCCATTCTATCTCCCCATCACAGGTGTGCGACAGCCCCCAGCTATCTCCGCATCACAGGTGTTTGACAGTCCCCTTCTCTCTCCCAATCACAGGTGTGTGAAAGATCCCAGCTCTCTCTCCATCAAAGGTGAGTGACAGGCCCCAGCTCTCTCCACATCACAGGTATGTGACAGCCCCCAGCTGTCTCCACATCACAGGTGCGTGACAGGCCCCAACTCTCTCCCCATCAGAGCTATTTGACAACCCACAGCTGTTTCGGCCTCACAGGTATGTGACAACCCGCAGCTCTCTCCCAATCACAGGAGAGGGACAGACCCCAGCTCTCTCCCCATCACATGTATGTGACAACCTCCAGCTGTCTCCAAATCACAGGTATGTGACAGCCACCAGCTCTCTCTGCATCACAGGTATGTGAGAGCCCAAACTCTCTCCCCATCACAAATATTTGACAGGCCCCACCTGTCTCCACATCACAGGTGTGTGACTGCCCTCAGCTGTCTCCCCATTTTAGGTATGTGGCAGCTCCCAGCTGTCTCCACATCACATGTATGGGGCAATCCCAAGGCCTCTCCCCATCAGAGGTGTTTGAGAGTCCCCAGCTGTCTCAGCATTACAAGTATGTGACAATCCCCAACTCTCTCCCAATCACAGGTGAGTGATAGCCCCCAGCTCTCTCCCCATCACAGGTATGTGACAGGCCCCAGCTGTCTCCACATCACAGGCATGTGACAGCCCCCAGCTCTCTCCGCATCACAAGTGCCTGACAGGACCCAACTCTCTCCCCATCACAGGTGTGTGACAACCCCCAGCTGTCTCCGCCTCACAGGTATGTGACAGTCCCCATCTCTCTCCCCATCACAAGTATGTGACAGCCCACAGCTGTCTCCGCATCAAAGGTGTCTGACAGCTCCCAACTCTCTCCCCATCACAGGTATGTTACAGTCGCAAGCTGTCTCCACATCACAGGTATGTGACAGCCACCAGCTCTATCTGCATCGCAGGTATGTGACAGCCCCCAGCTCTCTCCCCATCATAGGTGCTTGACAGTGCCCAGCTCTCTCCCCATCACAGGTGTGTGACAGATCCCAGCTCTCTCCCCATCACAGGTGAGTGATAGCCCTCAGCTCTCTCCCCATCACAGGTATGTGACAGCCCCCAGCTGTCTCCACATCACAAGTATGTGACAGCAACTACCTTACTCCGCATCACAGGTATGTGACTTGCCCCAGCACTCTCCCCATCAGAAGTGTTTGACAGTCCCCATCTCTTTCCCCTTCACAAGTGAGTGAGAGCCCCAAGCTCCCTTCCCATCACAGGTGTGTGACATCCCCCAGCTCTCTCCCTATCACCGGTGAGATACAGCCCCCCGATCTCTCCCCATAACAGGTATGTGACAGCCCCCAGCTGTCTCCGCATCACATGTGCCTGACAAACCCCAAGTCTCTCCCCATCACAGGTATGTGAGAACCCCCAGCTGTCGCCACATCATAGGTATGTGACAACGCCAAGCTCTCTCCTCATCACAGGTGTGTGACCATCCCCAGCTGTCTCCATATCACAGGTGGGTGACAGCCCCCAGCTCTCGCCCCATCACAGTTGATTCACTGCCCCCATCGCTCTCCCCATCACAAGTGAGTGACAGCCCCCAGCTCTCTCCCCATCACAGGTGTGTGACCGTCCCCAGCCGTCTCCATATCACAGGTGCGTGAAAGCCCCCAGCTCTCTCCCTTTCACAGGTGGGTGACGGCCCCTAGCTATCGCTCCAACACATGTATGTGACAGCCCCCATCTCTCTCCCCATCACAAGTGAGTGACAGCCCCCAGCTCTCTCTCCATCACAGGTGTGGGACCGTCCCCAGGTGTCTCCATATCACAGGTGAGTGACAATGCCCAGCTCTCTCCCATTCACAGGTGTGTGACAGACACCAGCTCTCGCCCCATCACAGGTGAGTGACAGCCCCCAGCTCTCTCCCCATCACAGGTGTCTGAGAGACCTTAGCTGTCTCCGCATCAAAGGAGCCTAACAGCCCCCAACTCTCTCCCCATCACAGGTATGTCACAACGCCCATTGTCTCCACATCACAGGTATGTGACAACCACTAGCTGTCTATGCATCACAGGTATATGTGAGCCCCAGCTCTCTCCCCATCATAGGGGAGTGACAAACCCCAGCTCTCTCCCCATCACAGGTGTGTGACAGCCCCCAGCTGTCTCAGCATTACAAGTATGTGACAATCCCCAACTCTCTCCCCATCACAGGTGTGTGACAGCCCGCAGCTCTCTCCCCATCACAGGTATGTGACAGCCACCAGCAGTATACACATCAAAGGTGACTGACAGCCCCCAGCTCTCTCCCCATCATAGGTGTTTGACAGTCCGCAGCTCTCTCCCCATCACAGGTATGTGACAGCCCCCGGCTGTCTCCACATCACAGGTGCGTGACAGGCCCCAACACTCTCCCCATCAGAGCTATTTGACAACCCACAGCTGTTTCGGCCTCACAGGTATGTGACAACCCACAGCTCTCTCCCAATCACAGGCGAGGGACAGACCCCAGCTCTCTCCCCATCACAGGTATGTGACAACCTCCAGCAGTCTCCAAATCACAGGTATGTGACAGCCACCAGCTCTCTCTGCATCACAGGTATGTGAGAGCCCAAACTCTCTCCCCATCACAAATATTTGACAGGCCCCAGCTGTCTCCACATCACAGGTATGTGACTGCCCCCAGCTGTCTCCCCATTTTAGGTATGTGGCAGCCCCCAGCTGTCTCCACATCACATGTACGGGGCAATCCCAAGGCCTCTCCCCATCAGAGGTGTTTGAGAGTCCCCAGCTGTCTCAGCATTACAAGTATGTGACAATCCCCAACTCTCTCCCAATCACAGGTGAGTGATAGCCCCCAGCTCTCGCCCCATCACAGGTATGTGACAGGCACCAGCTGTCTCCACATCACAGGCATGTGACAGCCCCCAGCTCTCTCCGCATCACAAGTGCCTGACAGGACCCAACTCTCTCCCCATCACAGGTGTGTGACAACCCCCAGCTGTCTCCGCCTCACAGGTATGTGACAGTCCCCATCTCTCTCCCCATCACAGGTGTGTGACAGCCCCCACCTATCTCCCCATCACAGGTGAGTGACGGCCCCCGGCTGTCTCCCCATCACAAGTATGTGACAGCCCCCAGCTGTCTCCGCATCAAAGGTGTCTGACAGCTCCCAACTCTCTCCCCATCACAGGTATGTTACAGTCGCAAGCTGTCTCCACATCACAGGTATGTGACAGCCACCAGCTCTATCTGCATCACAGGTATGTGACAGCCCCCAGCTCTCTCCCCATCATAGGTGCTTGACAGTGCCCAGCTCTCTCCCCATCACAGGTGTGTGACAGACCCCAGCTCTCTCCCCATCACAGGTGAGTGACAGCCCCCAGCTTTCTCCCCATCACAGGTATGTGACAGCCCCCAGGTGTCTCCACATCACAGTTGCCTGACAGCCCCCAACTCTCTACCCATCACAGGTATGTGACAGACCCCAGCATCTCCACATCACAGGTATGTGACAGCCACTAGTTATCGCCGCATCACTAGTGTGTGTAAGCCCCAGCTCTCTCCCCATCGCAGGTGTTTAACAGTCCCCATCTCTCTTACCTTCACAGGTGCGTGAGAGCCCCCAGGTCTCTCCCGATCACAGGTGAGTGACTGCCCCCAGGTCTCTCCCCATCACAGGTGTGTGACACCCCCAGCTGTCTTTGCATCACAGGTGCCTGACAGCCCCCAAATCTCTCCCCCTCACAGGTGAGTGACAGTCCCCATTTCTCTACCCCTCACAGGTGTGTGACAGCCCCCAGCTCTCTCCCCATCACAGGTGAGTGACAGGGCCCAGCTCTCCCCATGATAGGTATGTGACAACCGACAGCAGTCTCCGCCTCACAAGTGCATGACAGCCCCCAACACTCTCCCCATCACAGGTATATGACAGTCCCCAGCTGTCTCCACATCACAGGTATGTGACTGCCCCCAGCTGTCTCCCCATTATAGGTATGTGACAGCCCCCAGTTGTCTCCACATCACAGGTGTGTGACCATCCCCAGGTGTCTCCATATCACAGGTGAGTGACAATGCCTAGCTCCCTCACCTTCACAGGTGGGTGACAGCTCCCAGCTCTCTCCCCATCACAGGTGAATGACAGCCCCCATTTCTCTCCCTATTACAGGTGAGTGACAGCCCCCAGCTCTCTCCCCATCACAGGTGAGTGACAGCCCCCAGCTCTCTCCCCATCACAGGTATCTGACAGCCCCCAGCTCTCTCCCCATCACAGGTATCTGACAGCCCCCAGCTGACTCCGCATCTCAGGAACTTGACAGCCCCCAACTCTCTCCCCATCACAGGTATGTGACAGCCCAGATTGTCTCCACATCACAGGTATGTGACTACCACTAGCGGTCTATGCATCACAGGTATCTGTGAGCCCCAGCTCTCTCCCCATCACAGGTGTTTGACAGTCCCCATCTCTCTCCCCATCAGAGGTGTGTGACTGCCCCCAGCTCTCTCCCCACCACAGGTGAGTGACAGCCCCCAGCTTTCTCCCCATCACAGGTATGTAACAGCGCCCAGCTGTCTCTGCATCACAGGTGCCTGACAGCCCCCAAATTTCTCCCCATCACAGGTATGTGTCAACCCCCAGCTGTCTCCACATCACAGGTATGTGAAAGACACCAGCTGTGTCCACATCACAGGTATGTGACAGCCCCCAGGTCTGACCCCACCACAGGTGTTTGACAGTCCCCATCTCTTTCCCCATCACAGGTGTGTGACAGCCCCCAGCTCTCTCCCCATTATAGGTGAGTGACAGCACCCAGCTGTCTCCCCATCACAGGTGATTGTAAGCCCCCAGCTCTCGCCCCATCACAGGTATGTGACCACCTCCAGGTGTCTCCACATCATAGGTGCCTGACAGCCCCCAACTCTCTCCCCATCACAGGTATGTAACAGCCCCCATCACTCTCCCCATCAGAGGTGAGTGACAGCCTCTAGCTCTCTCCCCATCACTGGTATGTGACAGCCCCCAACTGTCAGCGCATCACAGGTGTGTGACAGACCCCAGCTCTCTCCCAATCACAGGTGTGTGAGAGCACCCAGCTATCTCCACATCACAAGTATTTGACAACCCCCAGGTGTCTCCCCATTTTAGATATGTGACAGACACCAGATGTCTCCACGTCACAGGTATGTGAAAACCCCAAGCTCTCTCACCATCACAGGTGTGTGAAGACCTCAGCTCTCTCCCCATCACACGTGAGTGATAGCCCCCAGCTCTCTCCCCATCACAGGTATGTGACAGCCCCCAGCTGTCTCCACATAACAAGTATGTGACAGCAACTACTTGACTCCGCATCACATGTATGTGACTGGCCCCAGCACTCTCCCCATCAGAAGTGTTTGACACTGCCCATCTCTTTCCCCTTCACAGGTGAGTGACAGCCCCAAGCTCCCTTCCCATCACAGATGTGTGACATACCCCAGCTCTCTCCCCATCCCCCGTGAGTGACAGCCCCCAGCACTCTCCCAATCACAGCAGTGTGACGGCCCCCAGCTGTCTTAGCATTACAAGTAAGTGACAATCCCCATCTCTCTCCCCATCACAGGTGTGTGACAGCCCGAAGCTCTCTCCCCATCACAGGTGTGTGATATCCCCCAGCTCTCTCCCCATCACCGGTGAGTTACAGCCCCCAGCTCTCTCCCTATTACAGGTATGTGACAGCCCCCACCTGTCTCAGTATCACAGGTGCCTGACAAACCACAAGTCTCTCCCAATCACAGGTATGTGAGAGTCCCCAGCTGTCTCCACATCACATATATTTGACAATGCCAAGCTCTCTCCTCATCACAGGTGTGTGACCATCCCCAGCTGTCTCCATATCACAGGTGCCTGAAAGCCCCCAGCACTTTCCCTTTCACAGGTGGGTGATAGCCCCCATCTCTCTCCCCATCACAAGTGAGTGACAGCCCCCAGCTCTCTCCCCATCACATGTGTGTGAAGGTCCCCAGATGTCTCCATATCACAGGTGCGTGAAAGCCCCCAGCTCTCTCCCCATCACAGGTGTGTGACCGTCCCCAGGTGTCTCCATATCACCAGTGAGTGACAATGCCCAGCTCTCTCCCATTCACAGGTGTGTGACAGCCCCCAGCTCTCTCCCCATCACAGGTGAGTGACAGCCCCCAGCTCTCTCCCCATCACAGGTATCTGAGAGCCCCCATCTGTCTCCGCATCACAGGAGCCTAACAGCCCCCAACATTCTCCCCATCACAGGTATGTCACAACCCCCATTGTCTCCACATCACAGGTATGTGACAACCACAAGCTGTCTACGCATCACAGGTATGTGTGAGCCCCAGCTCTCTCCCCATCACAAGTGTGCGACAGACCCCAGCTCTCTCCCCATCACAGGTGACTGATAGGCCCCAGCTTTCTCCCCATCACAGGTATGTGACAGCCCCCTGCTGTCTCCACATCACAGGTGCCTGAGAGACCCCAACTATCTCCCCATCACAGGTATGTGTCAACCCCCAGCTGTCTCCATATCACAGATATGTAACAGCCACCCGCTTTCTCCGCATCACAGGTGAGTGACAGCCTCCAACACCCTTTCCAATCATAGGTATCTGACAGCCCCCTTCTCTCTCCCCAACACAGGTGTTTCACAGTCCCCATCTATCTTCCCATCACAAGTGCGTGACAGCCCCCAGCACTCTCGCCATCACAGGTATGTGAGAGCATCCAGCCCTAAACCAATCACAGGTATGTGAGAGCCCCCAGCTGTCTCCACATTACAGGTGGCTGACAGCCCCCAAGTCTCTCCCCATCACAGGTATTTGACAGCCCCCATCTCTCTTCCCATTACAGGTGAGTAACAGACCCCAGCTCTCTCCCCATCACAGGTATGTGACAACCCATAGCTTTCTCCGCCTCACAGGTGCGTGACAGCCCCCAACTCTCTCCCCATCACAGGTATATGACAGGCCCCAGCTGTCTCCACATCAAAGGTATGTGACAGCCCCCAGCTGTCTCCTCATTATAGGTGACAGCTCCCAGCTCTCTCTCCATCACAGGTGAGGGGCAGCCCACAGCTCTGTCCCCATCACAGGTATGTGATAGTCCCCAGATGTCTCAGCGTCACAGGTATGTGACTGTCCCCATCTCTCTCCCCATCACAGGTGTGTGACAGCCCCCAGCTCTCTCCCCATCACAGGTAACTGACAACCCCCATCTGTCTCCACATCACAGGAGCCTAACAGCCCCCAATTCTCTCCCCATGACTGGTATGTGACAGCCCCCATTGTCTCCACATCACAGGTATGTGACAACCACTAGCTCTCCCCCCATCACAGGTGTTGGACAGTCCCCATCTCTCTCCTCATCACACGTATGTGACAACCCCCAGCTCTCTCCCCATTACAGGTGAGTGACAGCCCAAAGCTCTCTCCACATCACAGGTGAGTGACAGTCCCCAACTCCCTCCCCATCAGAGGTGCATGACAGCCCCCAGCACTCTCCCCATCAAAGGTATGTGAAAGCCCACATCTTTCTTCCCATCACAGGTGAGTAAGAGCCCCAGCTCTCTCCCCATCACAGGTATGTTACAGCCGCCACCTGTCTCCACATCACAAGTATGTGACAACCACCAGCTCTCTCCCCATCATAGGTGTTTGACAGTGCCCATCTCTCTCCCCGTCATAGGTGTGTGACCGTCCCCAGCTCTCTCCATATCACAGGGGTGTGAAAGCCCCAGCTCTCTCCCCATCACAGGTATATTATAGCCGCCAGCTGTCTCCACATCACAGGTATGTGACAACGCCAAGCTCTCTCCTCGTCACAGGTGTGTGACCATCCCCAGCTGTCTCCATATCACAGGTGCGAGAAAGCCCCAGCTCTTTCCCCTTCACAGGTGGATGACAGCCCCCAGCTCTCGCCCCATCACAGTTGATTGACAGCCCCCATCTCTATCCCCATCACAAGTGAGTGACAGCCACCAGCTCTCTCCCCATCTCAGTTGTGTGACCGTCCCCAGCTGTCTATATCACAGGTGCATGACAGCCTCCTACTGTCTCCCCATCACAGGTATGTCACAGCCCCCAGCTGTCTCCCCATTATAGGTATGTGATAGACCACAGCTGTCTCTATATCACAGGTATGTGACAAACCCAAGCTCTCTCCCCATCATAGGTGTTTGACCGTCCCCAGCTCTCTCCATATCACAGGTGAGTGACAACGCCCTGCTCTCTCCCCTTCACAGGTGGATGACCGCCCCCAGCTCTCTCCCCATCACAGGTGAGAGACAGCCCCCATCTCTCTCCTCATTACATGTGAGTGACAGCCCCCAGCTCTCTCCCCATCACAGGTGAGTGGCGGCCCCCAGCTCTACCCGTCACAGGTATGTGACAGTCCCCATCTCTCTCCCCATCAAAACTGTGTGATAGCCCCCAGCTCTCTCCAGATCATAGGTGAGTGACAGACCCCAGCTGTCTCCGCATCACAGGTGCATGACAAACCCCAAGTCTCTCCTCATCACAGGTATGTGACAGCCCCCAGCTCTCTCCTCATCACAGGTGAGAGACAGCCCCCATCTCTCTCCTCATTACAGGTGAGTGACAGCCCCCAGCACTCTCCCCATCACAGGTGAGTTGCGGCCCCTGCTCTACCCGTCACAGTTACGTGACAGCCCCCAGCTGTCTCAGCGTCACAGGTATGTGACAGTCCCCATCTCTCTCCCCATCAAATCTGTGTGATAGCCCCCAGCTCTCTCCACATCATAGGTGAGTGACAGACCGCAGCTTTCTCCCAATCACAGGTATGTGACAACTCCCATCTGTCTCCACATCACAGATGCCTGAGAGCAACCAACTTTCTCCCCATCACAGGTATGTGTTAGCCCTTAGCTGTCTCCACATCACAGGTATGTGACAACCTCCAGCAGTCTCCAAATCACAGGTATGTGACAGCCACCAGCTCTCTCTGCATCACAGGTATGTGAGAGCCCAAACTCTCTCCCCATCACAAATATTTGACAGGCCCCAGCTCTCTCCCCATCACAGGTATGTGACTGCCCCGAGCTGTCTCCCCATTTTAGGTATGTGGCAGCCCCCAGCTGTCTCCACATCACATGTACGGGGCAATCCCAAGGCCTCTCCCCATCAGAGGTGTTTGAGAGTCCCCAGCTGTCTCAGCATTACAAGTATGTGACAATCCCCAACTCTCTCCCAATCACAGGTGAGTGATAGCCCCCAGCTCTCGCCCCATCACAGGTATGTGACAGGCACCAGCTGTCTCCACATCACAGGCATGTGACAGCCCCCAGCTCTCTCCGCATCACAAGTGCCTGACAGGACCCAACTCTCTCCCCATCACAGGTGTGTGACAACCCCCAGCTGTCTCCGCCTCACAGGTATGTGACAGTCCCCATCTCTCTCCCCATCACAGGTGTGTGACAGCCCCCACCTATCTCCCCATCACAGGTGAGTGACGGCCCCCGGCTGTCTCCCCATCACAAGTATGTGACAGCCCCCAGCTGTCTCCGCATCAAAGGTGTCTGACAGCTCCCAACTCTCTCCCCATCACAGGTATGTTACAGTCGCAAGCTGTCTCCACATCACAGGTATGTGACAGCCACCAGCTCTATCTGCATCACAGGTATGTGACAGCCCCCAGCTCTCTCCCCATCATAAGTGCTTGACAGTCCCCAACTCCCTCCCCATCACAGGTGCATGACAGCCCCCAGCACTCTCCCCATCAAAGGTATGTGAAAGCCCACATCTTTCTTCCCATCACAGGTAAGTAAGAGCCCCAGCTCTCTCCCCATCACAGGTATGTTACAGCCGCCACCTGTCTCCACATCACAAGTATGTGACAACCACCAGCTCTCTCCCCATCATAGGTGTTTGACAGTGCCCATCTCTCTCCCCGTCATAGGTGTGTGACCGTCCCCAGCTCTCTCCATATCACAGGGGTGTGAAAGCACCAGCTCTCTCCCCATCACAGGTATATTATAGCCGCCAGCTGTCTCCACATCACAGGTATGTGACAACGCCAAGCTCTCTCCTCGTCACAGGTGTGTGACCATCCCCAGCTGTCTCCATATCACAGGTGCGAGAAAGCCCCAGCTCTTTCCCCTTCACAGGTGGATGACAGCCCCCAGCTCTCGCCCCATCACAGTTGATTGACAGCCCCCATCTCTATCCCCATCACAAGTGAGTGACAGCCACCAGCTCTCTCCCCATCACAGTTGTGTGACCGTCCCCAGCTGTCTATATCACAGGTGCGTGACAGCCTCCTACTGTCTCCCCATCACAGGTATGTCACAGCCCCCAGCTGTCTCCCCATTATAGGTATGTGATAGACCACAGCTGTCTCTATATCACAGGTATGTGACAAACCCAAGCTCTCTCCCCATCATAGGTGTTTGACCGTCCCCAGCTCTCTCCATATCACAGGTGAGTGACAACGCCCTGCTCTCTCCCCTTCACAGGTGGATGACAGCCCCCAGCTCTCTCCCCATCACAGTTGAGAGACAGCCCCCATCTCTCTCCTCATTACAGGTGAGTGACAGCCCCCAGCTCTCTCCCCATCACAGGTGAGTGGCGGCCCCCAGCTCTACCCGTCACAGGTATGTGACAGTCCCCATCTCTCTCCCCATCAAAACTGTGTGATAGCCCCCAGCTCTCTCCAGATCATAGGTGAGTGACAGACCCCAGCTGTCTCCGCATCACAGGTGCATGACAAACCCCAAGTCTCTCCTCATCACAGGTATGTGACAGCCCCCAGCTCTCTCCCCATCACAGGTGAGAGACAGCCCCCATCTCTCTCCTCATTACAGGTGAGTGACAGCCCCCAGCACTCTCCCCATCACAGGTGAGTTGCGGCCCCTGCTCTACCCGTCACAGTTACGTGACAGCCCCCAGCTGTCTCAGCGTCACAGGTATGTGACAGTCCCCATCTCTCTCCCCATCAAAGCTGTGTGATAGCCCCCAGCTCTCTCCACATCATAGGTGAGTGACAGACCGCAGCTTTCTCCCAATCACAGGTATGTGACAACTCCCATCTGTCTCCACATCACAGATGCCTGAGAGCAACCAACTTTCTCCCCATCACAGGTATGTGTTAGCCCTTAGCTGTCTCCACATCACAGGTATGTGAAAGACACCAGCTGTCTCCGCATCACAGGTATGTGACAGCCCCCAGGTCTCTCCCCATCACAGGTGTTTGACAGTCCGCATGTTTTTCCCCATCACAGGTTTGTGATAGCCGCGAGCTCTCTCCCCATTAGAGGTGAGTGACAGCCCCCAGCTCTCTCCCCATCACAGGTGTGTCAGTCCCCAGCTCTCTCCCCATCACACGTGCGTGACCGTCCCCAGTTGTCTCCATATCACAGGTGCGTGACAGCCCCCAGCTCTCTCCCCATCACACGTGCGTGACCGTCCCCAGTTGTCTCCATATCACAGGTGCGTGAAAGCCCCCAGCTCTCTCCCCTTCACAGGTGGGTGACAGCCCCAATCTCGCTCCTGATCACAGGTGAGTGACAGCCCCCAGCTCTCTCCCCATCACAAGTATGTGACAGCCCCCACCTCTCTCCACATCACAGGTATGTGACAGCCCCCAGCTCTCTCCCCATCACAGGTATGTGACAGCCCCCAGCTGTCTCAGCATAACAGGTATGTGACAGTCCGCATCTCTCTCCCCATCACCGGTGAGTGACAACACCAGCTCTACACACATCACCGGTGTGTGACAGCCCCCAGGTGTCTCAGCATTACAAGTATGTGACAATCCCCAACTCTCTCCCCATCACAGGTGTGTGACAGCCCGCAGCTCTCTCCCCATCACAGGTATGTGACAGCCACCAGCAGTCTACACATCACAGGTGACTGACAGCCCCCAGCTCTCTCCCCATCATAGGTGTTTGACAGTCCGCAGCTCTCTCCCCATCACAGGTATGTGACAGCCCCCAGCTGTCTCCACATCACAGGTGCGTGACAGGCCCCAACTCTCTCCCCATCAGAGCTATTTGACAACCCACAGCTGTTTCTGCCTCACAGGTATGTGACAACCCACAGCTCTCTCCCAATCACAGGCTAGGGACAGACCCCAGCTCTCTCCCCATCACAGGTATGTGACAACCACCAGCTGTCTCCAAATCACAGGTATGTGACAGCCACCAGCTCTCTCTGCATCACAGGTATGTGAGAGCCCAAACTCTCTCCACATCACAAATATTTGACAGGCCCCAGCTGTCTCCACATCACAGGTATGTGACTGCCCCCAGCTGTCTCCCCATTTTAGGTATGTGGCAGCCCCCAGCTGTCTCCACATCACATGTATGGGGCAATCCCAAGGCCGCTCCCCATCAGAGGTGTTTGAGAGTCCCCAGCTGTCTCAGCATTACAAGTATGTGACAATCCCCAACTCTCTCCCAATCACAGGTGAGTGATAGCCCCCAGCTCTCGCCCCATCACAGGTATGTGACAGGCACCAGCTGTCTCCACATCACAGGCATGTGACAGCACCCAGCTCTCTCCGCATCACAAGTGCCTGACGGGACCCAACTCTCTCCCCATCACAGGTGTGTGACAACCCCCAGCTGTCTCCGCCTCACAGGTATGTGACAGTCCCCACCTCTCTCCCCATCACAGGTGAGTGACGGCCCCCGGCTGTCTCCCCATCACAAGTATGTGACAGCCCCCAGCTGTCTCCGCATCAAAGGTGTCTGACAGCTCCCAACTCTCTCCCCATCACAGGTATGTTACAGTCGCAAGCTGTCTCCACATCACAGGTATGTGACAGCCACCAGCTCTATCTGCATCACAGGTATGTGACAGCCCCCAGCTCTCTCCCCATCACAGGTGCTTGACAGTGCCCAGCTCTCTCCCCATCACAGGTGTGTGACAGACCCCAGCTCTCTCCCCATCACAGGTGAGTGATAGCCCTCAGCTCTCTCCCCATCACAGGTATGTGACAGCCCCCAGCTGTCTCCACATCACAAGTATGTGACAGCAACTACCTTACTCCGCATCACAGGTATGTGACTTGCCCCAGCACTCTCCCCATCAGAAGTGTTTGACAGTCCCCATCTCTTTCCCCTTCACAAGTGAGTGAGAGCCCCAAGCTCCCTTCTCATAACAGGTGTGTGACATCCCCCAGCTCTCTCCCCATCCCCGGTGAGAGACAGCCCCCAGCTCTCTCCCAATCACAGCAGTGTGACAGCCCCCAGCTGTCTTAGAATTACAAGTAAGTGACAATCCCCATCTCTCTCCCCATCACAGGTGTGTGACATCCCCCAGCTCTCTCCCTATCACCGGTGAGATACAGCCCCCCGATCTCTCCCCATAACAGGTATGTGACAGCCCCCAGCTGTCTCCGCACCACATGTGCCTGAAAAACCCCAAGTCTCTCCCCATCACAGGTATGTGAGAACCCCTAGCTGTCGCCACATCATAGGTATGTGACAACGCCAAGCTCTCTCCTCATCACAGGTGTGTGACCATCCCCAGCTGTCTCCATATCACAGGTGGGTGACAGCCCCCAGCTCTCGCCCCATCACAGTTGATTCACTGCCCCCATCGCTCTCCCCATCACAAGTGAGTGACAGCCCCCAGCTCTCTCCCCATCACAGGTGTGTGACCGTCCCCAGCCGTCTCCATATCACAGGTGCGTGAAAGCCCCCAGCTCTCTCCCTTTCACAGGTGGGTGACGGCCCCTAGCTATCGCTCCAACACATGTATGTGACAGCCCCCATCTCTCTCCCCATCACAAGTGAGTGACAGCCCCCAGCTCTCTCTCCATCACAGGTGTGGGACCGTCCCCAGGTGTCTCCATATCACAGGTGAGTGACAATGCCAAGCGCTCTCCCATTCACAGGTGTGTGACAGCCACCAGCTCTCGCCCCATCACAGGTGAGTGACAGCCCCCAGCTCTCTCCCCATCACAGGTGTCTGAGAGACCTTAGCTGTCTCCGCATCAAAGGAGCCTAACAGCCCCCAACTCTCTCCCCATCACAGGTATGTCACAACGCCCATTGTCTCCACATCACAGGTATGTGACAACCACTAGCTGTCTATGCATCACAGGTATATGTGAGCCCCAGCTCTCTCCCCATCATAGGGGAGTGACAACCCCCTGCTCTCTCCCCATCACACGTGTGTGACAGCCCCCAGTTGTCTCAGCATTACAAGTATGTGACAATCCCCAACTCTCTCCCCATCACAGGTGTGTGACAGCCCGCAGCTCTCTCCCCATCACAGGTATGTGACAGCCACCAGGAGTCTACACATCACAGGTGACTGACAGCCCCCAGCTCTCTCCCCATCACAGGTGTCTGAGAGACCTTAGCTGTCTCCGCATCAAAGGAGCCTAACAGCCCCCAACTCTCTCCCCATCACAGGTATGTCACAACGCCCATTGTCTCCACATCACAGGTATGTGACAACCACTAGCTGTCTACGCATCACAGGTATATGTGAGCCCCAGCTCTCTCCCCATCATAGGGGAGTGACAATCCCCAGCTCTCTCCCCATCACAGGTGAGTGATAGGCCCCAGCTTTCTCCCCATCACAGGTATGTGACAGCCCCCAGCTGAATCCACATCACAGGAGCCTGACAGCCCCCAAATTTTTCCCCATCACAGGTATGTGTCAGCCACCAGCTGTCTCCACATCACAGGTATGTGAAACACACCAGCTGTCTCCGCATCACAGGTATCTGACAGCCCCCAGGTCTCTCCCCATCACAGGTGTTTGACAGTCCCCATCTCTTTCCCCATCACAGGTGTGTGAAAGACCCCAGCTCTCTCCCCATTTCAGGTGAGCAAGAGATCCCAGCTCTCTACCCAACACAGGTATATGAGAGCCCCCAATTTTCTCCGCATCACAGGACCATAACAGCCCCCAACTCTCTCCCAATCACATGTATATCACAACCCCCATTGTCTCCACATCACAGGGATGTGACAACCACTAGCTGTCTCTGCATCATAGGTATGTGTGAGCCCCCAGCTGTCCCCCAATCACAGCAGTGTGACAGCCCCCATCTGTCTTAGCATTAAAAGTAAGTGACAATCCCCATCTCTCTCCCCATCAGAGGTGTGTGACAACCCCAAGCTCTCTCCCCATCACAGGTGTGTGACATCCCACAGCTCTCTCCCCATCACAGGTGAGTGATAGCCCTCAGCTCTCTCCCCATCACAGGTATGTGACAGCCCCCAGCTGTCTCCACATCACAAGTATGTGACAGCAACTACCTTACTCCGCATCACAGGTATGTGACTTGCCCCAGCACTCTCCCCATCAGAAGTGTTTGACAGTCCCCATCTCTTTCCCCTTCACAAGTGAGTGAGAGCCCCAAGCTCCCTTCCCATCACAGGTGTGTGACATCCCCCAGCTCTCTCCCCATCCCCGGTGAGAGACAGCCCCCAGCTCTCTCCCAATCACAGCAGTGTGACAGCCCCCAGCTGTCTTAGAATTACAAGTAAGTGACAATCCCCATCTCTCTCCCCATCACAGGTGTGTGACAAACCCAAGCTCTCTCCCCATCACAGGTGTGTGACATCCCCCAGCTCTCTCCCTATCACCGGTGAGATACAGCCCGCCGATCTCTCCCCATAACAGGTATGTGACAGCCCCCAGCTGTCTCCGCACCACATGTGGCTGACAAACCCCAAGTCTCTCCCCATCACAGGTATATGAGAACCCCCAGCTGTCGCCACATCATAGGTATGTGACAACGCCAAGCTCTCTCCTCATCACAGGTGTGTGACCATCCCCAGCTGTCTCCATATCACAGGTGGGTGACAGCCCCCAGCTCTCGCCCCATCACAGTTGATTCACTGCCCCATCGCTCTCCCCATCACAAGTGAGTGACAGCCCCCAGCTCTCTCCCCATCACAGGTGTGTGACCGTCCCCAGCCGTCTCCATATCACAGGTGCGTGAAAGCCCCCAGCTCTCTCCCTTTCACAGGTGGGTGACGGCCCCTAGCTATCGCTCCAACACATGTATGTGACAGCCCCCATCTCTCTCCCCATCACAAGTGAGTGACAGCCCCCAGCTCTCTCTCCATCACAGGTGTGTGACCGTCCCCAGGTGTCTCCATATCACAGGTGAGTGGCAATGCCCAGCTCTCTCCCATTCACAGGTGTGTGACAGCAACCAGCTCTCGCCCCATCACAGGTGAGTGACAGCCCCCAGCTCTCTCCCCATCACAGGTGTCTGAGAGACCTTAGCTGTCTCCGCATCAAAGGAGCCTAACAGCCCCCAACTCTCTCCCCATCACAGGTATGTCACAACGCCCATGTCTCCACATCACAGGTATGTGACAACCACTAGCTGTCTATGCATCACAGGTATATGTGAGCCCCAGCTCTCTGCCCATCATAGGGGAGTGACAACCCCCAACTCTCTCCCCATCACAGGTGTGTGACAGCCCGCAGCTCTCTCCCCATCACAGGTATGTGACAGCCACCAGCAGTCTACACATCACAGGTGACTGACAGCCCCCAGCTCTCTCCCCATCATAGGGGAGTGACAACCCCCAGCTCTCTCCCCATCACAGGTGTGCGACAGACCCCAGCTCTCTCCCCATCACAGGTGAGTGATAGGCCCCAGCTTTCTCCCCATCACAGGTATGTGACAGCTCCCAGCTGATTCCACATCACAGGAGCCTGACAGCCCCCAACTTTTTCCCCATCACAGGTATGTGTCAGCCCCCAGCTGTCTCCACATCACAGGTATGTGAAACACACCAGCTGTCTCCGCATCACAGGTATCTGACAGCCCCCAGGTCTCTCCCCATCACAGGTGTTTGACAGTCCCCATCTCTTTCCCCATCACAGGTGTGTGAAAGACCCCAGCTCTCTCCCCATTTCAGGTGAGCAAGAGATCCCAGCTCTCTACCCAACACAGGTATATGAGAGCCCCCAATTTTCTCCGCATCACAGGACCATAACAGCCCCCAACTCTCTCCCAATCACATGTATATCACAACCCCCATTGTCTCCACATCACAGGGATGTGACAACCACTAGCTGTCTCTGCATCATAGGTATGTGTGAGCCCCCAGCTCTCCCCCAATCACAGTAGTGTGACAGCCCCCATCTGTCTTAGCATTAAAAGTAAGTGACAATCCCCATCTCTCTCCCCATCAGAGGTGTGTGACCACCCCAAGCTCTCTCCCCATCACAGGTGTGTGACATCCCACAGCTCTCTCCCCATCACCGGTGAGTTACAGCCCCAAGCTCTCTCCCCATCACAGGTATGTGACAGCCCCCAGCTGTCTCCACATCACAGTTGCCTGACAAACCCCAAGTCTCTCCCCATCACAAGTGAGTGACAGCCACCAGCTGTCTCCACATCACAGGTATGTGACCGTCCCCAGCTGTCTATATCACAGGTGCGTGACAGCCTCCTACTCTCTCCCCATCACAGGTATGTCACAGCCCCCAGCTGTCTCCCCATTATAGGTATGTGATAGACCACAGCTGTCTCTATATCACAGGTATGTGACAAACACAAGCTCTCTCCCCATCATAGGTGTTTGACCGTCCCCAGCTCTCTCCATATCACAGGTGAGTGACAACGCCCAGCTCTCTCCCCTTCACAGGTGGATGACAGCCCCCAGCTCTCTCCCCATCACAGGTGAGTGACAGCCCCCAGCTCTCTCCCCATCACAGGTGAGTGGCGGCCCCCTGCTCTACCCGTCACAGTTATGTGACAGTCCCCATCTCTCTCCCCATCAAAACTGTGTGATAGCCCCCAGCTCTCTCCAGATCATAGGTGAGTGACAGACCCCAGCTATCTCCCAATCACAGGTATGTGACAACTCTCAGCTGTCTCCACATCACAGATGCCTGACAGCACCCAACTTTCTCCCCATCACAAGTATGTGTTAGCCCTTAGCTGTCTCCACATCAGAGGTATGTGAAAGACACCAGCTGTCTCCACATCACATGTATGTGACAGCCCCAGTTCTCTCCCCATCACAGGTGTTTGACAGTCCGCATGTCTTTCCCCATCACAGGTGTGTGATAGCCGCGAGCTCTCTCCCCATTAGAGGTGAGTGACAGCCCCCAGCTCTCTCCCCATCACAGGTGTGTCAGTCCCCAGCTCTCTCCCCATCACAGGGGAGTGACAGTCCCTATCCCTTCCCCTTCTCAGGTATGTGAGAGACCCCACCTCTGTCCCCATCACAGGTGTTAGACAGTCCCCATCTCCCGTGCCATCACAGGTGTGTGACAGCCCCAAGCTCTCCCTCCATCACAGGTGTGTGACCGTCCCCATCTATCTCCATATCACAGGTGCGTGACAACACCCAGCTCTCTCGCCTTCACAGGTGAGTGACAGCCCCCAGCTCTCGACACATCACAGGTGTGTGACAGCCCCCAGCTCTCTCCCCATCACAGGTGAGTGACACCCCCCAGCTCTCTCCCCATCAGAGGTAGTTGACAGACCCCAGGTGTCACCGCATCACAGTTGCCTGGCAGACCCCAACTGTCTACCCATCACAGGTGTGTGACCGACCCCAGCTATCTCCATATCACAGGTGCGTGACAGCCCCAGCTCGCTCCCCATCACAAGTGATTGACATACCTCATCTCTCTTCCCATCTCAGGTGAGTAACAGCCCTCAGCTCTCTCCCCATCACAAGTATGTGACCGCCCCCAGCTGTAACAGCATCACAGGTATGTGACAGTCCCCATCTCTCTCCCCATCACAGGTGTGTGACACCCAGAAACTGTCTCCCCATCACAGGTGAGTGACGGCCCCCAGCTCTCTCCCAATTACAGGTATATGATAGCCCCCAGCAGTCTCCACATCACAGGTATGTGACAACGACAAGCTCTCTCCCCATCACAGGTGTGTGACCGTCCCCAGTTGTCTCCATATCACAGGTGCGTGAAAGCCCCCAGCTCTCTCCCCTTCACAGGTGGGTGACAGCCCCAAGCTCTCTCCTGATCACAGGAGAGTGACAGCCCCCAGCTCTCTCCCCATCACAGGTATGTGACAGCCCCCACCTGTCTCCACATCACAGGTATGTGACAGCCCCCAGCTCTCTCCCCATCACAGGTATGTGACAGCCCCCAGCTGTCTCAGCATAACAGGTATGTGACAGTCCGCATCTCTCTCCCCATCACCGGTGAGTGACAGCCCCAGCTCTACACCCATCACCGGGGTGTGACAGCCCCCAGCTGTCTCAGCATTACAAGTATGTGACAATCCCCAACTCTCTCCCCATCACAGGTGTGTGACAGCCCGCAGCTCTCTCCCCATCACAGGTATGTGACAGCCACCAGCAGTCTCCACATCACAGGTGACTGACAGCCCCCAGCTCTCTCCCCATCATAGGTGTTTGACAGTCCGCAGCTCTCTCCCCATCACCGGTGTGTGACAGCCCCCAGCTGTCTCAGCATTACAAGTAAGTGACAATCCCCATCTCTCTCCCCGTCACAGGTGTGTGACAACCCCAAGCTCTCTCCCCATTACAGGTGTGTTACATGCCCCAGCTCTCTCCCCATCACTGGTGAATTACAGCCCTCAGCTCTCTCCCCATCACAGGTATGTGACAGCCCCCAGCTGTCTCCGCATGACAGGTGCCTGACAAACGCCAAGTCTCTCTCCATCACAGGTATGTGAGAGCCCGCAGCTGTCGCCACATCACATGTATGTGACAACGCCAAGCTCTCTCTTCATCACAGGTGTATGACCATACCCAGCTGTCTCCATACCACAGGTGCGTGAAAGCCCCCAGCTCTTTCCCCTTCACAGGTGGGTGACAGACCCAAGCTCTCGCCCCATCACAGTTGATTGACTGACCCCATCTCTCTCCCCATCACAAGTGAGTGACTGCCCCCTGCTCTCTCCCCATCACAGGTGTGTGACCGTCCCCAGCTGTCTCCATATCAGAGGTGCGTGAAAGCCCTCAGCTCTCTCCCTTTCACAGGTGGGTGACGGCCCCCAGCTCTCGCTCCAACACATGTATGTGACAGACCCATCTCTCTCCCCATCAACAGTGAGTGACAGCCCCCAGCTCTCTCCCCATCACAGGTGTGTGACCGTCCCCAGGTGTCTCCATATCACAGGTGAGTGAAAATGCCCAGCTCTCTCCTATTCACAGGTGTGTGACAGCCCCCAGCTCTCGCCCCATCACAGTTGATTGACAGCCCCCATCTCTCTCCCCATCACAAGTGAGTGACAGCCACCAGCTCTCTCCCCATCACAGTTGTGTGACCGTCGCCAGCTGTCTCTATATCACAGGTGCGTGACAGTCTCCTACTCTCTCCCCATCACAGGTATGTCACAGCCCCCAGCTGTCTCCCCATTATAGGTATGTGATAGACCACAGCTGTCTCTATATCACAGGTATGTGACAAACCCAAGCTCTCTCCCCATCACAGGTGTTTGACCGTCCCCAGCTCTCTCCATATCACAGGTGAGTGACAACGCCCAGCTTTCTCCTCTTCATAGGAGGATGACAGCCCCCAGCTCTCTCCCCATCACAGGTGAGAGACAGCCCCCATCTCTCTCCTCATTACAGGTGAGTGACAGCCCCCAGCTCTCTCCCCATCACAGGTGAGTGGCGGCCCCCAGCTCTACCCGTCACAGTTATGTGACAGCCCCCTGCTGTCTCAGCGTCACAGGTATGTGACAGTCCCCATCTCTCTCCCCATCAAAGCTGTGTGATAGCCCCCAGCTCTCTCCACATCATAGGTGAGTGACAGACCCCAGCTTTCTCCCAATCACACGTATGTGACAACTCCCAGCTATCTCCACATCACAGATGCCTGACAGCACCCAACTTTCTCCCCATCACAAGTATGTGTTAGCCCTTAGCTGTCTCCACATCAGAGGTATGTGAAAGACACCAGCTGTCTCCGCATCACAGGTATGTGACAGCCCCCAGGGCTCTCCCCATCACAGGTGTTTGACAGTCCGCATGTCTTTCCCCATCACAGGTGTGTGATAGCCGCGAGCTCTCTCCCCATTAGAGGCGAGTGACAGCCCCCAGCTCTCTCCCCATCACAGGTGTGTCAGTCCCCAGCTCACTCCCCATCACAGGGGAGTGACATTCCCCATCCCTTCCCCTTCACAGGTGTGTGACAGCCCCCAGCTCTCTCCTGATCACAGGTAAGTGACAGCCCCCAGCTCTCTCCACATCACAGGTGTGTGACAGACCCCAGCTGTGTCCGCATCACAGGTGCCTGAAAGCCCCCAACTATCTCCCCATCAGAGGTATGTGGCAGCCCCCACTTGTCTCAACATCACAGGTATGTGACAGACCCCAGCTCTCTCCCCATCACAGGTGTTTGACAGTCCCCATCTCCCGCGCCATCACAGGTGTGTGACAGCCCCCAGCTCTCCCTCCATCACAGGTGTGTGACCGTCCCCATCTATCTCCATATCACAGGTGCGTGACAACGCCAAGCTCTCTCTCTTTCACAGGTGGGTGACGGCCCCTAGCTATCGCTCCAACACATGTATGTGACAGCCCCCATCTATCTCCCCATCACAAGTGAGTGACAGCCTCCAGCTCTCTCTCCATCACAGGTGTGTGACCGTCCCCAGGTGTCTCCATATCACAGGTGAGTGACAATGTCCAGCTCTCTCCCATTCACAGGTGTGTGACAGCCACCAGCTCTCGCCCCATCACATGTGAGTGACAGCCCCCAGCTCTCTCCCCATCACAGGTGTCTGAGAGACCTTAGCTGTCTCCGCATCAAAGGAGCCTAACAGCCCCCAACTCTCTCCCCATCACAGGTATGTCACAACGCCCATTGTCTCCACATCACAGGTATGTGACAACCACTAGGTGTCTACGCATCACAGGTATGGGTGAGCCCCAGCTCTCTCCCAATCACAGGTGTGCGACAGACCCCAGCTCTCTCCCCATCACAGGTGAGTGATAGACCCCAGCTTTTTCCCCATCACAGGTATGTGACAGCGCCCAGCTGATTCCGCATCACAGGAGCCTGACAGCCCCCAACTTTCTCCCCTTCACAGGTATGTGTCAACCCCCAGCTGTCTCCACATCACAGGTATGTGAAACACACCAGCTGTCTCCGCATCACAGGTATCTGACAGCCCCCAGGTCTCTCCCCATCACAGGTGTTTGACAGTCCCCATCTCTTTCCCCATCACAGGTGTGTGACAGACCCCAGCTCTCTCCCCATTTCAGGTGAACAAGAGATCCCAGCTCTCTCCGCATCACAGGTATATGAGAGACTCCATCTTTCTCCGCATCACAGGACCCTAACACCCCCAACTCTCTCCCCATCAGAGGTATGTCACAACCCCCATTATCTCCACATCAGGGAGATGTGACAACCACTAGCTTTCTGTGCATCATAGGTATGTGTGAGCACCCAGCTCTCTCCCAATTACAGGTATATGATAGCCCCCAGCAGTCTCCACATCACAGGTATGTGACAACGACAAGCTCTCTCCCCATCACAGGTATGTGACAGCCCCCACCTGTCTCCACATCACCGGTGAGTGACAGCCCCAGCTCTACACCCATCACCGGGGTGTGACAGCCCCCAGCTGTCTCAGCATTACAAGTATGTGACAATCCCCAACTCTCTCCCCATCACAGGTGTGTGACAGCCCGCAGGTCTCTCACCATCACAGGTATGTGACAGGCCCCAGCTCTCTCCACATCACAGGCATGTGACAGCCCCCAGCTCTCTCCGCATCACAAGTGCCTGACAGGACCCAACTCTCTCCCCATCACAGGTGTGTGACAACCCCCAGTTGTCTCCGCCTCACAGGTATGTGACAGTCCCCATCTCTCTCCCCATCACAGGTGTGTGACAGCCCCCACCTCTCTCCCCATCACAGGTGAGTGACGGCCCCCAGCTCTCTCCCAATCACAGCAGTGTGACAGCCTCCAGCTGTCTTAGAATTACAAGTAAGTGACAATCCCCATCTCTCTCCCCATCACAGGTGTGTGACAAACCCAAGCTCTCTCCCCATCACAGGTGTGTGACATCCCCCAGCTCTCTCCCTATCACCGGTGAGATACAGCCCGCCGATCTCTCCCCATAACAGGTATGTGACAGCCCCCAGCTGTCTCCGCACCACATGTGGCTGACAAACCCCAAGTCTCTCCCCATCACAGGTATATGAGAACCCCCAGCTGTCGCCACATCATAGGTATGTGACAACGCCAAGCTCTCTCCTCATCACAGGTGTGTGACCATCCCGAGCTGTCTCCATATCACAGGTGGGTGACAGCCCCCAGCTCTCGCCCCATCACAGTTGATTCACTGCCCCATCGCTCTCCCCATCACAAGTGAGTGACAGCCCCCAGCTCTCTCCCCATCACAGGTGTGTGACCGTCCCCAGCCGTCTCCATATCACAGGTGCGTGAAAGCCCCCAGCTCTCTCCCTTTCACAGGTGGGTGACGGCCCCTAGCTATCGCTCCAACACATGTATGTGACAGCCCCCATCTCTCTCCCCATCACAAGTGAGTGACAGACCCCAGCTCTCTCTCCATCACAGGTGTGTGACCGTCCCCAGGTGTCTCCATATCACAGGTGAGTGGCAATGCCCAGCTCTCTCCCATTCACAGGTGTGTGACAGCAACCAGCTCTCGCCCCATCACAGGTGAGTGACAGCCCCCAGCTCTCTCCCCATCACAGGTGTCTGAGAGACCTTAGCTGTCTCCGCATCAAAGGAGCCTAACAGCCCCCAACTCTCTCCCCATCACAGGTATGTCACAACGCCCATGTCTCCACATCACAGGTATGTGACAACCACTAGCTGTCTATGCATCACAGGTATATGTGAGCCCCAGCTCTCTCCCCATTATAGGGGAGTGACAACCCCCAACTCTCTCCCCATCACAGGTGTGTGACAGCCCGCAGCTCTCTCCCCATCACAGGTATGTGACAGCCACCAGCAGTCTACACATCACAGGTGACTGACAGCCCCCAGCTCTCTCCCCATCATAGGGGAGTGACAACCCCCAGCTCTCTCCCCATCACAGGTGTGCGACAGACCCCAGCTCTCTCCCCATCACAGGTGAGTGATAGG
Source organism: Balaenoptera ricei (assembly GCF_028023285.1). Taxonomy (NCBI): domain Eukaryota; kingdom Metazoa; phylum Chordata; class Mammalia; order Artiodactyla; family Balaenopteridae; genus Balaenoptera; species Balaenoptera ricei. The sequence continues at coordinate 54,870 of NW_026777707.1, forward strand.
CCCCAGCTTTCTCCCCATCACAGGTATGTGACAGCCCCCAGCTGATTCCACATCACAGGAGCCTGACAGCCCCCAACTTTTTCCCCATCACAGGTATGTGTCAGCCCCCAGCTGTCTCCACATCACAGGTATGTGAAACACACCAGCTGTCTCCGCATCACAGGTATCTGACAGCCCCCAGGTCTCTCCCCATCACAGGTGTTTGACAGTCCCCATCTCTTTCCCCATCACAGGTGTGTGAAAGACCCCAGCTCTCTCCCCATTTCAGGTGAGCAAGAGATCCCAGCTCTCTACCCAACACAGGTATATGAGAGCCCCCAATTTTCTCCGCATCACAGGACCATAACAGCCCCCAACTCTCTCCCAATCACATGTATATCACAACCCCCATTGTCTCCACATCACAGGGATGTGACAACCACTAGCTGTCTCTGCATCATAGGTATGTGTGAGCCCCCAGCTCTCCCCCAATCACAGTAGTGTGACAGCCCCCATCTGTCTTAGCATTAAAAGTAAGTGACAATCCCCATCTCTCTCCCCATCAGAGGTGTGTGACCACCCCAAGCTCTCTCCCCATCACAGGTGTGTGACATCCCACAGCTCTCTCCCCATCACCGGTGAGTTACAGCCCCAAGCTCTCTCCCCATCACAGGTATGTGACAGCCCCCAGCTGTCTCCACATCACAGTTGCCTGACAAACCCCAAGTCTCTCCCCATCACAAGTGAGTGACAGCCACCAGCTGTCTCCACATCACAGGTATGTGACCGTCCCCAGCTGTCTATATCACAGGTGCGTGACAGCCTCCTACTCTCTCCCCATCACAGGTATGTCACAGCCCCCAGCTGTCTCCCCATTATAGGTATGTGATAGACCACAGCTGTCTCTATATCACAGGTATGTGACAAACACAAGCTCTCTCCCCATCATAGGTGTTTGACCGTCCCCAGCTCTCTCCATATCACAGGTGAGTGACAACGCCCAGCTCTCTCCCCTTCACAGGTGGATGACAGCCCCCAGCTCTCTCCCCATCACAGGTGAGAGACAGCCCCCATCTCTCTCCTCATTACAGGTGAGTGACAGCCCCCAGCTCTCTCCCCATCACAGGTGAGTGGCGGCCCCCTGCTCTACCCGTCACAGTTATGTGACAGTCCCCATCTCTCTCCCCATCAAAACTGTGTGATAGCCCCCAGCTCTCTCCAGATCATAGGTGAGTGACAGACCCCAGCTATCTCCCAATCACAGGTATGTGACAACTCTCAGCTGTCTCCACATCACAGATGCCTGACAGCACCCAACTTTCTCCCCATCACAAGTATGTGTTAGCCCTTAGCTGTCTCCACATCAGAGGTATGTGAAAGACACCAGCTGTCTCCGCATCACATGTATGTGACAGCCCCAGTTCTCTCCCCATCACAGGTGTTTGACAGTCCGCATGTCTTTCCCCATCACAGGTGTGTGATAGCCGCGAGCTCTCTCCCCATTAGAGGTGAGTGACAGCCCCCAGCTCTCTCCCCATCACAGGTGTGTCAGTCCCCAGCTCTCTCCCCATCACAGGGGAGTGACAGTCCCTATCCCTTCCCCTTCTCAGGTATGTGAGAGACCCCACCTCTGTCCCCATCACAGGTGTTAGACAGTCCCCATCTCCCGTGCCATCACAGGTGTGTGACAGCCCCAAGCTCTCCCTCCATCACAGGTGTGTGACCGTCCCCATCTATCTCCATATCACAGGTGCGTGACAACACCCAGCTCTCTCCCCTTCACAGGTGAGTGACAGCCCCCAGCTCTCTCCACATCACAGGTGAGTGACACCCCCCAGCTCTCTCCCCATCAGAGGTAGTTGACAGACCCCAGGTGTCACCGCATCACAGTTGCCTGGCAGACCCCAACTGTCTACCCATCACAGGTGTGTGACCGACCCCAGCTATCTCCATATCACAGGTGCGTGACAGCCCCAGCTCGCTCCCCATCACAAGTGATTGACATACCTCATCTCTCTTCCCATCTCAGGTGAGTAACAGCCCTCAGCTCTCTCCCCATCACAAGTATGTGACAGCCCCCAGCTGTAACAGCATCACAGGTATGTGACAGTCCCCATCTCTCTCCCCATCACAGGTGTGTGACACCCAGAAACTGTCTCCCCATCACAGGTGAGTGACGGCCCCCAGCTCTCTCCCAATTACAGGTATATGATAGCCCCCAGCAGTCTCCACATCACAGGTATGTGACAACGACAAGCTCTCTCCCCATCACAGGTGTGTGACCGTCCCCAGTTGTCTCCATATCACAGGTGCGTGAAAGCCCCCAGCTCTCTCCCCTTCACAGGTGGGTGACAGCCCCAAGCTCTCTCCTGATCACAGGAGAGTGACAGCCCCCAGCTCTCTCCCCATCACAGGTATGTGACAGCCCCCACCTGTCTCCACATCACAGGTATGTGACAGCCCGCAGCTCTCTCCCCATCACAGGTATGTGACAGCCCCCAGCTGTCTCAGCATAACAGGTATGTGACAGTCCGCATCTCTCTCCCCATCACCGGTGAGTGACAGCCCCAGCTCTACACCCATCACCGGGGTGTGACAGCCCCCAGCTGTCTCAGCATTACAAGTATGTGAAAATCCCCAACTCTCTCCCCATCACAGGTGTGTGACAGCCCGCAGCTCTCTCCCCATCACAGGTATGTGACAGCCACCAGCAGTCTCCACATCACAGGTGACTGACAGCCCCCAGCTCTCTCCCCATCAGAGGTGTTTGACAGTCCGCAGCTCTCTCCCCATCACCGGTGTGTGACAGCCCCCAGCTGTCTCAGCATTACAAGTAAGTGACAATCCCCATCTCTCTCCCCCTCACAGGTGTGTGACAACCCCAAGCTCTCTCCCCATCACAGGTGTGTTACATGCCCCAGCTCTCTCCCCATCACTGGTGAATTACAGCCCTCAGCTCTCTCCCCATCACAGGTATGTGACAGCCCCCAGCTGTCTCCGCATGACAGGTGCCTGACAAACGCCAAGTCTCTCTCCATCACAGGTATGTGAGAGCCCGCAGCTGTCGCCACATCACATGTATGTGACAACGCCAAGCTCTCTCTTCATCACAGGTGTATGACCATACCCAGCTGTCTCCATACCACAGGTGCGTGAAAGCCCCCAGCTCTTTCCCCTTCACAGGTGGGTGACAGACCCAAGCTCTCGCCCCATCACAGTTGATTGACTGACCCCATCTCTCTCCCCATCACAAGTGAGTGACTGCCCCCTGCTCTCTCCCCATCACAGGTGTGTGACCGTCCCCAGCTGTCTCCATATCAGAGGTGCGTGAAAGCCCTCAGCTCTCTCCCTTTCACAGGTGGGTGACGGCCCCCAGCTCTCGCTCCAACACATGTATGTGACAGACCCATCTCTCTCCCCATCAACAGTGAGTGACAGCCCCCAGCTCTCTCCCCATCACAGGTGTGTGACCGTCCCCAGGTGTCTCCATATCACAGGTGAGTGAAAATGCCCAGCTCTCTCCTATTCACAGGTGTGTGACAGCCCCCAGCTCTCGCCCCATCACAGTTGATTGACAGCCCCCATCTCTCTCCCCATCACAAGTGAGTGACAGCCACCAGCTCTCTCCCCATCACAGTTGTGTGACCGTCGCCAGCTGTCTCTATATCACAGGTGCGTGACAGCCTCCTACTCTCTCCCCATCACAGGTATGTCACAGCCCCCAGCTGTCTCCCCATTATAGGTATGTGATAGACCACAGCTGTCTCTATATCACAGGTATGTGACAAACCCAAGCTCTCTCCCCATCACAGGTGTTTGACCGTCCCCAGCTCTCTCCATATCACAGGTGAGTGACAACGCCCAGCTTTCTCCTCTTCATAGGAGGATGACAGCCCCCAGCTCTCTCCCCATCACAGGTGAGAGACAGCCCCCATCTCTCTCCTCATTACAGGTGAGTGACAGCCCCCAGCTCTCTCCCCATCACAGGTGAGTGGCGGCCCCCAGCTCTACCCGTCACAGTTATGTGACAGCCCCCTGCTGTCTCAGCGTCACAGGTATGTGACAGTCCCCATCTCTCTCCCCATCAAAGCTGTGTGATAGCCCCCAGCTCTCTCCACATCATAGGTGAGTGACAGACCCCAGCTTTCTCCCAATCACACGTATGTGACAACTCCCAGCTATCTCCACATCACAGATGCCTGACAGCACCCAACTTTCTCCCCATCACAAGTATGTGTTAGCCCTTAGCTGTCTCCACATCAGAGGTATGTGAAAGACACCAGCTGTCTCCGCATCACAGGTATGTGACAGCCCCCAGGGCTCTCCCCATCACAGGTGTTTGACAGTCCGCATGTCTTTCCCCATCACAGGTGTGTGATAGCCGCGAGCTCTCTCCCCATTAGAGGCGAGTGACAGCCCCCAGCTCTCTCCCCATCACAGGTGTGTCAGTCCCCAGCTCACTCCCCATCACAGGGGAGTGACATTCCCCATCCCTTCCCCTTCACAGGTGTGTGACAGCCCCCAGCTCTCTCCTGATCACAGGTAAGTGACAGCCCCCAGCTCTCTCCACATCACAGGTGTGTGACAGACCCCAGCTGTGTCCGCATCACAGGTGCCTGAAAGCCCCCAACTATCTCCCCATCAGAGGTATGTGGCAGCCCCCACTTGTCTCAACATCACAGGTATGTGACAGACCCCAGCTCTCTCCCCATCACAGGTGTTTGACAGTCCCCATCTCCCGCGCCATCACAGGTGTGTGACAGCCCCCAGCTCTCCCTCCATCACAGGTGTGTGACCGTCCCCATCTATCTCCATATCACAGGTGCGTGACAACGCCAAGCTCTCTCTCTTTCACAGGTGGGTGACGGCCCCTAGCTATCGCTCCAACACATGTATGTGACAGCCCCCATCTATCTCCCCATCACAAGTGAGTGACAGCCTCCAGCTCTCTCTCCATCACAGGTGTGTGACCGTCCCCAGGTGTCTCCATATCACAGGTGAGTGACAATGTCCAGCTCTCTCCCATTCACAGGTGTGTGACAGCCACCAGCTCTCGCCCCATCACATGTGAGTGACAGCCCCCAGCTCTCTCCCCATCACAGGTGTCTGAGAGACCTTAGCTGTCTCCGCATCAAAGGAGCCTAACAGCCCCCAACTCTCTCCCCATCACAGGTATGTCACAACGCCCATTGTCTCCACATCACAGGTATGTGACAACCACTAGGTGTCTACGCATCACAGGTATGGGTGAGCCCCAGCTCTCTCCCAATCACAGGTGTGCGACAGACCCCAGCTCTCTCCCCATCACAGGTGAGTGATAGACCCCAGCTTTTTCCCCATCACAGGTATGTGACAGCGCCCAGCTGATTCCGCATCACAGGAGCCTGACAGCCCCCAACTTTCTCCCCTTCACAGGTATGTGTCAACCCCCAGCTGTCTCCACATCACAGGTATGTGAAACACACCAGCTGTCTCCGCATCACAGGTATCTGACAGCCCCCAGGTCTCTCCCCATCACAGGTGTTTGACAGTCCCCATCTCTTTCCCCATCACAGGTGTGTGACAGACCCCAGCTCTCTCCCCATTTCAGGTGAACAAGAGATCCCAGCTCTCTCCGCATCACAGGTATATGAGAGACTCCATCTTTCTCCGCATCACAGGACCCTAACACCCCCAACTCTCTCCCCATCAGAGGTATGTCACAACCCCCATTATCTCCACATCAGGGAGATGTGACAACCACTAGCTTTCTGTGCATCATAGGTATGTGTGAGCACCCAGCTCTCTCCCAATTACAGGTATATGATAGCCCCCAGCAGTCTCCACATCACAGGTATGTGACAACGACAAGCTCTCTCCCCATCACAGGTATGTGACAGCCCCCACCTGTCTCCACATCACCGGTGAGTGACAGCCCCAGCTCTACACCCATCACCGGGGTGTGACAGCCCCCAGCTGTCTCAGCATTACAAGTATGTGACAATCCCCAACTCTCTCCCCATCACAGGTGTGTGACAGCCCGCAGGTCTCTCACCATCACAGGTATGTGACAGGCCCCAGCTCTCTCCACATCACAGGCATGTGACAGCCCCCAGCTCTCTCCGCATCACAAGTGCCTGACAGGACCCAACTCTCTCCCCATCACAGGTGTGTGACAACCCCCAGCTGTCTCCGCCTCACAGGTATGTGACAGTCCCCATCTCTCTCCCCATCACAGGTGTGTGACAGCCCCCACCTCTCTCCCCATCACAGGTGAGTGACGGCCCCCAGCTCTCTCCCAATCACAGCAGTGTGACAGCCCCCAGCTGTCTTAGAATTACAAGTAAGTGACAATCCCCATCTCTCTCCCCATCACAGGTGTGTGACAAACCCAAGCTCTCTCCCCATCACAGGTGTGTGACATCCCCCAGCTCTCTCCCTATCACCGGTGAGATACAGCCCCCCGATCTCTCCCCATAACAGGTATGTGACAGCCCCCAGCTGTCTCCGCACCACATGTGCCTGACAAACCCCAAGTCTCTCCCCATCACAGGTATGTGAGAACCCCCAGTTGTCGCCACATCATAGGTATGTGACAACGCCAAGCTCTCTCCTCAACACAGGTGTGTGACCATCCCCAGCTGTCTCCATATCACAGGAGGGTGACAGCCCCCAGCTCTCGCCCCATCACAGTTGATTCACTGCCCCCATCGCTCTCCCCATCACAAGTGAGTGACAGCCCCCAGCTCTCTCCCCATCACAGGTGTGTGACCGTCCCCAGCCGTCTCCATATCACAGGTGCGTGAAAGCCCCCAGCTCTCTCCCTTTCACAGGTGGGTGACGGCCCCTAGCTATCGCTCCAACACATGTATGTGACAGCCCCCATCTCTCTCCCCATCACAAGTGAGTGACAGACCCCAGCTCTCTCTCCATCACAGGTGTGTGACCGTCCCCAGGTGTCTCCATATCACAGGTGAGTGGCAATGCCCAGCTCTCTCCCATTCACAGGTGTGTGACAGCAACCAGCTCTCGCCCCATCACAGGTGAGTGACAGCCCCCAGCTCTCTCCCCATCACAGGTGTCTGAGAGACCTTAGCTGTCTCCTCATCAAAGGAGCCTAACAGCCCCCAACTCTCTCCCCATCACAGGTATGTCACAACGCCCATGTCTCCACATCACAGGTATGTGACAACCACTAGCTGTCTATGCATCACAGGTATATGTGAGCCCCAGCTCTCTCCCCATTATAGGGGAGTGACAACCCCCAACTCTCTCCCCATCACAGGTGTGTGACAGCCCGCAGCTCTCTCCCCATCACAGGTATGTGACAGCCACCAGCAGTCTACACATCACAGGTGACTGACAGCCCCCAGCTCTCTCCCCATCATAGGGGAGTGACAACCCCCAGCTCTCTCCCCATCACAGGTGTGCGACAGACCCCAGCTCTCTCCCCATCACAGGTGAGTGATAGGCCCCAGCTTTCTCCCCATCACAGGTATGTGACAGCCCCCAGCTGATTCCACATCACAGGAGCCTGACAGCCCCCAACTTTTTCCCCATCACAGGTATGTGTCAGCCCCCAGCTGTCTCCACATCACAGGTATGTGAAACACACCAGCTGTCTCCGCATCACAGGTATCTGACAGCCCCCAGGTCTCTCCCCATCACAGTTGTTTGACAGTCCCCATCTCTTTCCCCATCACAGGTGTGTGAAAGACCCCAGCTCTCTCCCCATTTCAGGTGAGCAAGAGATCCCAGCTCTCTACCCAACACAGGTATATGAGAGCCCCCAATTTTCTCCGCATCACAGGACCATAACAGCCCCCAACTCTCTCCCAATCACATGTATATCACAACCCCCATTGTCTCCACATCACAGGGATGTGACAACCACTAGCTGTCTCTGCATCATAGGTATGTGTGAGCCCCCAGCTCTCCCCCAATCACAGTAGTGTGACAGCCCCCATCTGTCTTAGCATTAAAAGTAAGTGACAATCCCCATCTCTCTCCCCATCAGAGGTGTGTGACCACCCCAAGCTCTCTCCCCATCACAGGTGTGTGACATCCCACAGCTCTCTCCCCATCACCGGTGAGTTACAGCCCCAAGCTCTCTCCCCATCACAGGTATGTGACAGCCCCCAGCTGTCTCCACATCACAGTTGCCTGACAAACCCCAAGTCTCTCCCCATCACAAGTGAGTGACAGCCACCAGCTGTCTCCACATCACAGGTATGTGACCGTCCCCAGCTGTCTATATCACAGGTGCGTGACAGCCTCCTACTCTCTCCCCATCACAGGTATGTCACAGCCCCCAGCTGTCTCCCCATTATAGGTATGTGATAGACCACAGCTGTCTCTATATCACAGGTATGTGACAAACACAAGCTCTCTCCCCATCATAGGTGTTTGACCGTCCCCAGCTCTCTCCATATCACAGGTGAGTGACAACGCCCAGCTCTCTCCCCTTCACAGGTGGATGACAGCCCCCAGCTCTCTCCCCATCACAGGTGAGAGACAGCCCCCATCTCTCTCCTCATTACAGGTGAGTGACAGCCCCCAGCTCTCTCCCCATCACAGGTGAGTGGCGGCCCCCTGCTCTACCCGTCACAGTTATGTGACAGTCCCCATCTCTCTCCCCATCAAAACTGTGTGATAGCCCCCAGCTCTCTCCAGATCATAGGTGAGTGACAGACCCCAGCTATCTCCCAATCACAGGTATGTGACAACTCTCAGCTGTCTCCACATCACAGATGCCTGACAGCACCCAACTTTCTCCCCATCACAAGTATGTGTTAGCCCTTAGCTGTCTCCACATCAGAGGTATGTGAAAGACACCAGCTGTCTCCGCATCACATGTATGTGACAGCCCCAGTTCTCTCCCCATCACAGGTGTTTGACAGTCCGCATGTCTTTCCCCATCACAGGTGTGTGATAGCCGCGAGCTCTCTCCCCATTAGAGGTGAGTGACAGCCCCCAGCTCTCTCCCCATCACAGGTGTGTCAGTCCCCAGCTCTCTCCCCATCACAGGGGAGTGACAGTCCCTATCCCTTCCCCTTCTCAGGTATGTGAGAGACCCCACCTCTGTCCCCATCACAGGTGTTAGACAGTCCCCATCTCCCGTGCCATCACAGGTGTGTGACAGCCCCAAGCTCTCCCTCCATCACAGGTGTGTGACCGTCCCCATCTATCTCCATATCACAGGTGCGTGACAACACCCAGCTCTCTCCCCTTCACAGGTGAGTGACAGCCCCCAGCTCTCTCCACATCACAGGTGAGTGACACCCCCCAGCTCTCTCCCCATCAGAGGTAGTTGACAGACCCCAGGTGTCACCGCATCACAGTTGCCTGGCAGACCCCAACTGTCTACCCATCACAGGTGTGTGACCGACCCCAGCTATCTCCATATCACAGGTGCGTGACAGCCCCAGCTCGCTCCCCATCACAAGTGATTGACATACCTCATCTCTCTTCCCATCTCAGGTGAGTAACAGCCCTCAGCTCTCTCCCCATCACAAGTATGTGACAGCCCCCAGCTGTAACAGCATCACAGGTATGTGACAGTCCCCATCTCTCTCCCCATCACAGGTGTGTGACACCCAGAAACTGTCTCCCCATCACAGGTGAGTGACGGCCCCCAGCTCTCTCCCAATTACAGGTATATGATAGCCCCCAGCAGTCTCCACATCACAGGTATGTGACAACGACAAGCTCTCTCCCCATCACAGGTGTGTGACCGTCCCCAGTTGTCTCCATATCACAGGTGCGTGAAAGCCCCCAGCTCTCTCCCCTTCACAGGTGGGTGACAGCCCCAAGCTCTCTCCTGATCACAGGAGAGTGACAGCCCCCAGCTCTCTCCCCATCACAGGTATGTGACAGCCCCCACCTGTCTCCACATCACAGGTATGTGACAGCCCGCAGCTCTCTCCCCATCACAGGTATGTGACAGCCCCCAGCTGTCTCAGCATAACAGGTATGTGACAGTCCGCATCTCTCTCCCCATCACCGGTGAGTGACAGCCCCAGCTCTACACCCATCACCGGGGTGTGACAGCCCCCAGCTGTCTCAGCATTACAAGTATGTGAAAATCCCCAACTCTCCCCATCACAGGTGTGTGACAGCCCGCAGCTCTCTCCCCATCACAGGTATGTGACAGCCACCAGCAGTCTCCACATCACAGGTGACTGACAGCCCCCAGCTCTCTCCCCATCATAGGTGTTTGACAGTCCGCAGCTCTCTCCCCATCACCGGTGTGTGACAGCCCCCAGCTGTCTCAGCATTACAAGTAAGTGACAATCCCCATCTCTCTCCCCATCACAGGTGTGTGACAACCCCAAGCTCTCTCCCCATCACAGGTGTGTTACATGCCCCAGCTCTCTCCCCATCACTGGTGAATTACAGCCCTCAGCTCTCTCCCCATCACAGGTATGTGACAGCCCCCAGCTGTCTCCGCATGACAGGTGCCTGACAAACGCCAAGTCTCTATCCATCACAGGTATGTGAGAGCCCGCAGCTGTCGCCACATCACAGGTATGTGACAACGCCAAGCTCTCTCTTCATCACAGGTGTATGACCATACCCAGCTGTCTCCATACCACAGGTGCGTGAAAGCCCCCAGCTCTTTCCCCTTCACAGGTGGGTGACAGACCCAAGCTCTCGCCCCATCACAGTTGATTGACTGACCCCATCTCTCTCCCCATCACAAGTGAGTGACTGCCCCCTGCTCTCTCCCCATCACAGGTGTGTGACCGTCCCCAGCTGTCTCCATATCAGAGGTGCGTGAAAGCCCTCAGCTCTCTCCCTTTCACAGGTGGGTGACGGCCCCCAGCTCTCGCTCCAACACATGTATGTGACAGACCCATCTCTCTCCCCATCAACAGTGAGTGACAGCCCCCAGCTCTCTCCCCATCACAGGTGTGTGACCGTCCCCAGGTGTCTCCATATCACAGGTGAGTGAAAATGCCCAGCTCTCTCCTATTCACAGGTGTGTGACAGCCCCCAGCTCTCGCCCCATCACAGTTGATTGACAGCCCCCATCTCTCTCCCCATCACAAGTGAGTGACAGCCACCAGCTCTCTCCCCATCACAGTTGTGTGACCGTCGCCAGCTGTCTCTATATCACAGGTGCGTGACAGCCTCCTACTCTCTCCCCATCACAGGTATGTCACAGCCCCCAGCTGTCTCCCCATTATAGGTATGTGATAGACCACAGCTGTCTCTATATCACAGGTATGTGACAAACCCAAGCTCTCTCCCCATCACAGGTGTTTGACCGTCCCCAGCTCTCTCCATATCACAGGTGAGTGACAACGCCCAGCTTTCTCCTCTTCATAGGAGGATGACAGCCCCCTGCTCTCTCCCCATCACAGGTGAGAGACAGCCCCCATCTCTCTCCTCATTACAGGTGAGTGACAGCCCCCAGCTCTCTCCCCATCACAGGTGAGTGGCGGCCCCCTGCTCTACCCGTCACAGTTATGTGACAGTCCCCATCTCTCTCCCCATCAAAACTGTGTGATAGCCCCCAGCTCTCTCCAGATCATAGGTGAGTGACAGACCCCAGCTATCTCCCAATCACAGGTATGTGACAACTCTCAGCTGTCTCCACATCACAGATGCCTGACAGCACCCAACTTTCTCCCCATCACAAGTATGTGTTAGCCCTTAGCTGTCTCCACATCACAGGTATGTGAAAGACACCAGCTGTCTCCGCATCACATGTATGTGACAGCCCCAGTTCTCTCCCCATCACAGGTGTTTGACAGTCCGCATGTCTTTCCCCATCACAGGTGTGTGATAGCCGCGAGCTCTCTTCCCATTAGAGGTGAGTGACAGCCCCCAGCTCTCTCCCCATCACAGGTGTGTCAGTCCCCAGCTCTCTCCCCATCACAGGGGAGTGACAGTCCCTATCCCTTCCCCTTCTCAGGTATGTGAGAGACCCCACCTCTGTCCCCATCACAGGTGTTAGACAGTCCCCATCTCCCGTGCCATCACAGGTGTGTGACAGCCCCAAGCTCTCCCTCCATCACAGGTGTGTGACCGTCCCCATCTATCTCCATATCACAGGTGCTTGATAACGCCCAGCTCTCTCCCCTTCACAGGTGAGTGACAGCCCCCAGCTCTCTCCCCATCACAGGTGAGTGACACCCCCCAGCTCTCTCCCCATCAGAGGTAGTTGACAGACCCCAGGTGTCACCGCATCACAGTTGCCTGGCAGACCCCAACTGTCTACCCATCACAGGTGTGTGACCGAACCCAGCTATCTCCATATCACAGGTGCGTGACAGCCCCAGCTCGCTCCCCATCACAGGTGATTGACATACCTCATCTTTCTTCCCATCTTAGGTGAGTAACAGCCCTCAGGTCTCTCCCCATCACAAGTATGTGACAGCCCCCAGCTGTAATAGCATCACAGGTATGTGACAGTCCCCATCTCTCTCCCCACCACAGGTGGGTGACAGCCAGAAACTGTCTCCCCATCACAGGTGAGTGACGGCCCCCAGCTCTCTCCCAATTACAGGTATATGATAGCCCCCAGCAGTCTCCACATCACAGGTATGTGACAACGACAAGCTCTCTCCCCATCACAGGTGTGTGACCGTCCCCAGTTGTCTCCATATCACAGGTGCGTGAAAGCCCCCAGCTCTCTCCCCTTCACAGGTGGGTGACAGCCCCATGCTCTCTCCTGATCACAGGTGAGTGACAGCCCCCAGCTCTCTCCCCATCACAGGTGAGTGGCGGCCCCCAGCTCTACCCGTCACAGTTATGTGACAGTCCCCATCTCTCTCCCCATCAAAACTGTGTGATAACCCCCAGCTCTCTCCAGATCATAGGTGAGTGACAGACCCCAGCTATCTCCCAATCACAGGTATGTGACAACTCTCAGCTGTCTCCACATCACAGATGCCTGACAGCACCCAACTTTCTCCCCATCACAAGTATGTGTTAGCCCTTAGCTGTCTCCACATCAGAGGTATGTGAAAGACACCAGCTGTCTCCGCATCACATGTATGTGACAGCCCCAGTTCTCTCCCCATCACAGGTGTTTGACAGTCCGCATGTCTATCCCCATCACAGGTGTGTGATAGCCGCGAGCTCTCTCCCCATTAGAGGTGAGTGACAGCCCCCAGCTCTCTCCCCATCACAGGTGTGTCAGTCCCCAGCTCTCTCCCCATCACAGGGGAGTGACAGTCCCTATCCCTTCCCCTTCTCAGGTATGTGAGAGACCCCACCTCTGTCCCCATCACAGGTGTTAGACAGTCCCCATCTCCCGTGCCATCACAGGTGTGTGACAGCCCCAAGCTCTCCCTCCATCACAGGTGTGTGACCGTCCCCATCTATCTCCATATCACAGGTGCGTGATAACGCCCAGCTCCCTCCCCTTCACAGGTGAGTGACAGCCCCCAGCTCTCTCCACATCACAGGTGAGTGACAGCCCCCAGCTCTCTCCCCATCACAGGTGAGTGACACCCCCCAGCTCTCTCCCCATCAGAGGTAGTTGACAGACCCCAGGTGTCACCGCATCACAGTTGCCTGGCAGACCCCAACTGTCTACCCATCACAGGTGAGTGACGGCCCCCAGCTCTCTCCCAATTACAGGTATATGATAGCCCCCAGCAGTCTCCACATCACAGGTATGTGACAACGACAAGCTCTCTCCCCATCACAGGTGTGTGACCGTCCCCAGTTGTCTCCATATCACAGGTGCGTGAAAGCCCCCAGCTCTCTCCCCTTCACAGGTGGGTGACAGCCCCAAGCTCTCTCCTGATCACAGGAGAGTGACAGCCCCCAGCTCTCTCCCCATCACAGGTATGTGACAGCCCCCACCTGTCTCCACATCACAGGTATGTGACAGCCCGCAGCTCTCTCCCCATCACAGGTATGTGACAGCCCCCAGCTGTCTCAGCATAACAGGTATGTGACAGTCCGCATCTCTCTCCCCATCACCGGTGAGTGACAGCCCCAGCTCTACACCCATCACCGGGGTGTGACAGCCCCCAGCTGTCTCAGCATTACAAGTATGTGAAAATCCCCAACTCTCCCCATCACAGGTGTGTGACAGCCCGCAGCTCTCTCCCCATCACAGGTATGTGACAGCCACCAGCAGTCTCCACATCACAGGTGACTGACAGCCCCCAGCTCTCTCCCCATCATAGGTGTTTGACAGTCCGCAGCTCTCTCCCCATCACCGGTGTGTGACAGCCCCCAGCTGTCTCAGCATTACAAGTAAGTGACAATCCCCATCTCTCTCCCCATCACAGGTGTGTGACAACCCCAAGCTCTCTCCCCATCACAGGTGTGTTACATGCCCCAGCTCTCTCCCCATCACTGGTGAATTACAGCCCTCAGCTCTCTCCCCATCACAGGTATGTGACAGCCCCCAGCTGTCTCCGCATGACAGGTGCCTGACAAACGCCAAGTCTCTCTCCATCACAGGTATGTGAGAGCCCGCAGCTGTCGCCACATCACAGGTATGTGACAACGCCAAGCTCTCTCTTCATCACAGGTGTATGACCATACCCAGCTGTCTCCATACCACAGGTGCGTGAAAGCCCCCAGCTCTTTCCCCTTCACAGGTGGGTGACAGACCCAAGCTCTCGCCCCATCACAGTTGATTGACTGACCCCATCTCTCTCCCCATCACAAGTGAGTGACTGCCCCCTGCTCTCTCCCCATCACAGGTGTGTGACCGTCCCCAGCTGTCTCCATATCAGAGGTGCGTGAAAGCCCTCAGCTCTCTCCCTTTCACAGGTGGGTGACGGCCCCCAGCTCTCGCTCCAACACATGTATGTGACAGACCCATCTCTCTCCCCATCAACAGTGAGTGACAGCCCCCAGCTCTCTCCCCATCACAGGTGTGTGACCGTCCCCAGGTGTCTCCATATCACAGGTGAGTGAAAATGCCCAGCTCTCTCCTATTCACAGGTGTGTGACAGCCCCCAGCTCTCGCCCCATCACAGTTGATTGACAGCCCCCATCTCTCTCCCCATCACAAGTGAGTGACAGCCACCAGCTCTCTCCCCATCACAGTTGTGTGACCGTCGCCAGCTGTCTCTATATCACAGGTGCGTGACAGCCTCCTACTCTCTCCCCATCACAGGTATGTCACAGCCCCCAGCTGTCTCCCCATTATAGGTATGTGATAGACCACAGCTGTCTCTATATCACAGGTATGTGACAAACCCAAGCTCTCTCCCCATCACAGGTGTTTGACCGTCCCCAGCTCTCTCCATATCACAGGTGAGTGACAACGCCCAGCTTTCTCCTCTTCATAGGAGGATGACAGCCCCCAGCTCTCTCCCCATCACAGGTGAGAGACAGCCCCCATCTCTCTCCTCATTACAGGTGAGTGACAGCCCCCAGCTCTCTCCCCATCACAGGTGAGTGGCGGCCCCCAGCTCTACCCGTTACAGGTATGTGACAGTCCCCATCTCTCTCCCCATCAAAACTGTGTGATAGCCCCCAGCTCTCTCCAGATCATAGGTGAGTGACAGACCCCAGCTATCTCCCAATCACAGGTATGTGACAACTCTCAGCTGTCTCCACATCACAGATGCCTGACAGCACCCAACTTTCTCCCCATCACAAGTATGTGTTAGCCCTTAGCTGTCTCCACATCACAGGTATGTGAAAGACACCAGCTGTCTCCGCATCACATGTATGTGACAGCCCCAGTTCTCTCCCCATCACAGGTGTTTGACAGTCCGCATGTCTTTCCCCATCACAGGTGTGTGATAGCCGCGAGCTCTCTTCCCATTAGAGGTGAGTGACAGCCCCCAGCTCTCTCCCCATCACAGGTGTGTCAGTCCCCAGCTCTCTCCCCATCACAGGGGAGTGACAGTCCCTATCCCTTCCCCTTCTCAGGTATGTGAGAGACCCCACCTCTGTCCCCATCACAGGTGTTAGACAGTCCCCATCTCCCGTGCCATCACAGGTGTGTGACAGCCCCAAGCTCTCCCTCCATCACAGGTGTGTGACCGTCCCCATCTATCTCCATATCACAGGTGCTTGATAACGCCCAGCTCTCTCCCCTTCACAGGTGAGTGACAGCCCCCAGCTCTCTCCCCATCACAGGTGAGTGACACCCCCCAGCTCTCTCCCCATCAGAGGTAGTTGACAGACCCCAGGTGTCACCGCATCACAGTTGCCTGGCAGACCCCAACTGTCTACCCATCACAGGTGTGTGACCGAACCCAGCTATCTCCATATCACAGGTGCGTGACAGCCCCAGCTCGCTCCCCATCACAGGTGATTGACATACCTCATCTTTCTTCCCATCTTAGGTGAGTAACAGCCCTCAGGTCTCTCCCCATCACAAGTATGTGACAGCCCCCAGCTGTAATAGCATCACAGGTATGTGACAGTCCCCATCTCTCTCCCCACCACAGGTGGGTGACAGCCAGAAACTGTCTCCCCATCACAGGTGAGTGACGGCCCCCAGCTCTCTCCCAATTACAGGTATATGATAGCCCCCAGCAGTCTCCACATCACAGGTATGTGACAACGACAAGCTCTCTCCCCATCACAGGTGTGTGACCGTCCCCAGTTGTCTCCATATCACAGGTGCGTGAAAGCCCCCAGCTCTCTCCCCTTCACAGGTGGGTGACAGCCCCATGCTCTCTCCTGATCACAGGTGAGTGACAGCCCCCAGCTCTCTCCCCATCACAGGTGAGTGGCGGCCCCCAGCTCTACCCGTCACAGTTATGTGACAGTCCCCATCTCTCTCCCCATCAAAACTGTGTGATAACCCCCAGCTCTCTCCAGATCATAGGTGAGTGACAGACCCCAGCTATCTCCCAATCACAGGTATGTGACAACTCTCAGCTGTCTCCACATCACAGATGCCTGACAGCACCCAACTTTCTCCCCATCACAAGTATGTGTTAGCCCTTAGCTGTCTCCACATCAGAGGTATGTGAAAGACACCAGCTGTCTCCGCATCACATGTATGTGACAGCCCCAGTTCTCTCCCCATCACAGGTGTTTGACAGTCCGCATGTCTATCCCCATCACAGGTGTGTGATAGCCGCGAGCTCTCTCCCCATTAGAGGTGAGTGACAGCCCCCAGCTCTCTCCCCATCACAGGTGTGTCAGTCCCCAGCTCTCTCCCCATCACAGGGGAGTGACAGTCCCTATCCCTTCCCCTTCTCAGGTATGTGAGAGACCCCACCTCTGTCCCCATCACAGGTGTTAGACAGTCCCCATCTCCCGTGCCATCACAGGTGTGTGACAGCCCCAAGCTCTCCCTCCATCACAGGTGTGTGACCGTCCCCATCTATCTCCATATCACAGGTGCGTGATAACGCCCAGCTCCCTCCCCTTCACAGGTGAGTGACAGCCCCCAGCTCTCTCCACATCACAGGTGAGTGACAGCCCCCAGCTCTCTCCCCATCACAGGTGAGTGACACCCCCCAGCTCTCTCCCCATCAGAGGTAGTTGACAGACCCCAGGTGTCACCGCATCACAGTTGCCTGGCAGACCCCAACTGTCTACCCATCACAGGTGTGTGACCGAACCCAGCTATCTCCATATCACAGGTGCGTGACAGCCCCAGCTCGCTCCCCATCACAGGTGATTGACATACCTCATCTCTCTTCCCATCTCAGGTGAGTAACAGCCCTCAGCTCTCTCCCCATCACAAGTATGTGACAGCCCCCAGCTGTCACAGCATCATAGGTATGTGACAGTCCCCATCTCTCTCCCCACCACAGGTGTGTGACAGCCAGAAACTGTCTCCCCATCACAGGTGAGTGACAGCCCCCAGGTCTCTCCCCATCACAGGTATGTGACAGCCCCCACCTGTCTCCACATCACAGGTATGTGACAGCCCCCAGCTCTCTCCCCATCACAGGTATGTGACAGCCCCCAGCTGTCTCAGCATAACAGGTATGTGACAGTCCGCATCTCTCTCCCCATCACCGGTGAGTGACAGCCCCAGCTCTACACCCATCACCGGGGTGTGACAGCCCCCAGCTGTCTCAGCATTACAAGTATGTGAAAATCCCCAACTCTCTCCCCATCACAGGTGTGTGACAGCCCGCAGCTCTCTCCCCATCACAGGTATGTGACAGCCACCAGCAGTCTCTACATCACAGGTGACTGACAGCCCCCAGCTCTCTCCCCATCATAGGTGTTTGACAGTCCGCAGCTCTCTCCCCATCACCGGTGTGTGACAGCCCCCAGCTGTCTCAGCATTACAAGTAAGTGACAATCCCCATCTCTCTCCCCATCACAGGTGTGTGACAACCCCAAGCTCTCTCCCCATCACAGGTGTGTTACATGCCCCAGCTCTCTCCCCATCACTGGTGAGTTACAGCCCCCAGCTCTCTCCCCATCACAGGTATGTGACAGCCCCCAGCTGTCTCCGCATCACAGGTGCATGACAAACCCCAAGTCTCTCCTCATCACAGGTATGTGACAGCCCCCAGCTCTCTCCCCATCACAGGTGAGAGATAGCCCCCATCTCTCTCCTCATTACAGGTGAGTGACAGCCCCCAGCTCTCTCCCCATCACAGGTGAGTTGCGGCCCCTGCTCTACCCGTCACAGTTACGTGACAGCCCCCAGCTGTCTCAGCGTCACAGGTATGTGACAGTCCACATCTCTCTCCCCATCAAAGCTGTGTGATAGCCCCCAGCTCTCTTCACATCATAGGTGAGTGACAGACCGCAGCTTTCTCCCAATCACAGGTATGTGACAACTCCCATCTGTCTCCACATCACAGATGCCTGAGAGCACCCAACTTTCTCCCCATCACAGGTATGTGTTAGCCCTTAGCTGTCTCCACATCACAGGTATGTGAAAGACACCAGCTGTCTCCGCATCACAGGTATGTGACAGCCCCCAGGTCTCTCCCCATCACAGGTGTTTGACAGTCCGCATGTGTTTCCCCATCACAGGTTTGTGATAGCCGCGAGCTCTCTCCCCATCACAGGTGTGTTACATGCCCCAGCTCTCTCCCCATCACAGGTATGTGACAGCCCCCAGCTGTCTCTGCATGACAGGGCCCTGACAAACGCCAAGTCTCTCTCCATCACAGGTATGTGAGAGCCCGCAGCTGTCGCCACATCACAGGTATGTGACAACGCCAAGCTCTCTCTTCATCACAGGTGTATGACCATACCCAGCTGTCTCCATATCACAGGTGGGTGACAGCCCCCAGCTCTTTCCCCTTCACAGGTGGGTGACAGACCCAAGCTCTCGCCCCATCACAGTTGATTGACTGACCCCATCTCTCTCCCCATCACAAGTGAGTGACTGCCCCCTGCTCTCTCCGCATCACAGGTGTGTGACCGTCCCCAGCTGTCTCCATATCAGAGGTGCGTGAAAGCCCTCAGCTCTCTCCCTTTCACAGGTGGGTGACGGCCCCCAGCTCTCGCTCCAACACATGTATGTGACAGACCCATCTCTCTCCCCATCAACAGTGAGTGACAGCCCCCAGCTCTCTCCCCATCACAGGTGTGTGACCGTCCCCAGGTGTCTCCATATCACAGGTGAGTGACAATGACTAGCTCTCTCCTATTCACAGGTGTGTGACAGCCACCAGCTCTCTCCCCATCACAGGTATCTGAGAGCCCCCAGCTATCTCCGCATCACAGATGCCTAACAGCCCCCACCTCTCTCACGATCACAGGTATGTCACAACGCCCACTGTCTCCACATCACAGGTATGTGACAACCACTAGCTGTCTACGCATCACAGGTATGTGAGAAACCCAGCTCTCTACCCATCACAGGTGAGTGACCATCCCCAGCTGTCTCCATATCACAGGTGCGTGAAAGCCCCCAACTCTCTCCCTTTCACAGGTGGGTGACGGCCCCTAGCTATCGCTCCAACACATGTATGTGACAGCCCCCATCTCTCTCCCCATGACAAGTGAGTGACAGCCCCCAGCTCTCTCCCCATCACAGGTGTGTGACCGTCCCCAGGTGTCTCCAAATCACAGGTGGGTGACAATGCCCAGCTCTCTCAGATTCACAGGTGTGTGACAGCCACCAGCTCTCTCCCCATCACAGGTGAGTGACAGCCCCCAGCTCTCTCCCCATCACAGGTATCTGAGAGCCCCCAGCTGTCTCCACATCACAGGAGCCTAACAGCCCCCAATTCTCTCCCCATCACAGGTATGTCACAACGCCCATTGTCTCCACATCACAGATATGTGACAACCACTAGGTGTCTACGCATCACAGGTATGGGTGAGCCCCAGCTCTCTCCCAATCACAGGTGTGCGACAGACCCCAGCTCTCTCCTCATCACAGGTGAGTGATAGACCCCAGCTTTTTCCCCATTACAGGTATGTGACAGCGCCCATCTGATTCCGCATCACAGGAGCCTGACAGCCCCCAACTTTCTCCCCTTCACAGGTATGTGTCAACCCCCAGCTGTCTCCACATCACAGGTATGTGAAACACACCAGCTGTCTCCGCATCACAGGTATCTGACAGCCCCCAGGTCTCTCCCCATCACAGGTATTTGACAGTCCCCATCTCTTTCCCCATCACAGGTGTGTGACAGACCCCAGCTCTCTCCCCATTTCAGGTGAACAAGAGATCCCAGCTCTCTCCGCATCACAGGTATATGAGAGACTCCATCTTTCTCCGCATCACAGGACTCTAACACCCCCAACTCTCTCCCCATCAGAGGTATGTCACAACCCCCATTGTCTCCACATCACAGGGATGTGACAACCACTAGCTTTCTGTGCATCATAGGTATGTGTGAGCACCCAGCTCTCTCCCCATCCCCGGTGAGTGACAGCCCACAGCTCTCCCCCAATCACAGCAGTGTGACAGGCCGCAGCTGTCTCCACATCACAGGTATGTGACAACGCCAAGCTCTCTCCTCGTCACAGGTGTTCGACCATCCCCAGCTGTCTACATATCACAGGTGCGAGGAAGCCCCAGCTCTCGCCCCATCACAGTTGATTGACAGCCACCAGCTCTCTCCCCATCACAGTTGTGTGACCGTCGCCAGCTGTCTCTATATCACAGGTGCGTGACAGCCTCCTACTCTTTCCCCATCACAGGTATGTCACAGCCCCCAGCTGTCTCCCCATTATAGGTATGTGATAGACCACAGCTGTCTCTATATCACAGGTATGTGACAAACCCAAGCTCTCTCCCCATCACAGGTGTTTGACCGTCCCCAGCTCTCTCCCCATCACAGGTGAGTGACAACCCCCATCTCTCTCCTCATTACAGGTGAGTGACAGCCCCCAGCTCTCTCCCCATCACAGGTGAGTGGCGGCCCCCAGCTCTACCCGTCACAGTTATGTGACAGCCCCCTGCTGTCTCAGCGTCACAGGTATGTGACAGTCCCCATCTCTCTCCCCATCAAAGCTGTGTGATAGCCCCCAGCTCTCTCCACATCATAGGTGAGTGACAGACCCCAGCTTTCTCCCAATCACACGTATGTGACAACTCCCAGCTATCTCCACATCACAGATGCCTGACAGCACCCAACTTTCTCCCCATCACAAGTATGTGTTAGCCCTTAGCTGTCTCCACATCACAGGTATGTGAAAGACACCAGCTGTCTCCGCATCACAGGTATGTGACAGCCCCCAGGGCTCTCCCCATCACAGGTGTTTGACAGTCCGCATGTCTTTCCCCATCACAGGTGTGTGATAGCCGCGAGCTCTCTCCCCATTAGAGGCGAGTGACAGCCCCCAGCTCTCTCCCCATCACAGGTGTGTCAGTCCCCAGCTCACTCCCCATCACAGGGGAGTGACATTCCCCATCCCTTCCCCTTCACAGGTGTGTGACAGCCCCCAGCTCTCTCCTGATCACAGGTAAGTGACAGCCCCCAGCTCTCTCCACATCACAGGTGTGTGACAGACCCCAGCTGTGTCCGCATCACAGGTGCCTGAAAGCCCCCAACTATCTCCCCATCAGAGGTATGTGGCAGCCCCCACTTGTCTCAACATCACAGGTATGTGACAGACCCCAGCTCTCTCCCCATCACAGGTGTTTGACAGTCCCCATCTCCCGCGCCATCACAGGTGTGTGACAGCCCCCAGCTCTCCCTCCATCACAGGTGTGTGACCGTCCCCATCTATCTCCATATCACAGGTGCGTGACAACGCCAAGCTCTCTCTCTTTCACAGGTGGGTGACGGCCCCTAGCTATCGCTCCAACACATGTATGTGACAGCCCCCATCTATCTCCCCATCACAAGTGAGTGACAGCCTCCAGCTCTCTCTCCATCACAGGTGTGTGACCGTCCCCAGGTGTCTCCATATCACAGGTGAGTGACAATGTCCAGCTCTCTCCCATTCACAGGTGTGTGACAGCCACCAGCTCTCGCCCCATCACATGTGAGTGACAGCCCCCAGCTCTCTCCCCATCACAGGTGTCTGAGAGACCTTAGCTGTCTCCGCATCAAAGGAGCCTAACAGCCCCCAACTCTCTCCCCATCACAGGTATGTCACAACGCCCATTGTCTCCACATCACAGGTATGTGACAACCACTAGGTGTCTACGCATCACAGGTATGGGTGAGCCCCAGCTCTCTCCCAATCACAGGTGTGCGACAGACCCCAGCTCTCTCCCCATCACAGGTGAGTGATAGACCCCAGCTTTTTCCCCATCACAGGTATGTGACAGCGCCCAGCTGATTCCGCATCACAGGAGCCTGACAGCCCCCAACTTTCTCCCCTTCACAGGTATGTGTCAACCCCCAGCTGTCTCCACATCACAGGTATGTGAAACACACCAGCTGTCTCCGCATCACAGGTATCTGACAGCCCCCAGGTCTCTCCCCATCACAGGTGTTTGACAGTCCCCATCTCTTTCCCCATCACAGGTGTGTGACAGACCCCAGCTCTCTCCCCATTTCAGGTGAACAAGAGATCCCAGCTCTCTCCGCATCACAGGTATATGAGAGACTCCATCTTTCTCCGCATCACAGGACCCTAACACCCCCAACTCTCTCCCCATCAGAGGTATGTCACAACCCCCATTATCTCCACATCAGGGAGATGTGACAACCACTAGCTTTCTGTGCATCATAGGTATGTGTGAGCACCCAGCTCTCTCCCAATTACAGGTATATGATAGCCCCCAGCAGTCTCCACATCACAGGTATGTGACAACGACAAGCTCTCTCCCCATCACAGGTATGTGACAGCCCCCACCTGTCTCCACATCACCGGTGAGTGACAGCCCGCAGCTCTCTCCCCATCACAGGTATGTGACAGGCCCCAGCTGTCTCCACATCACAGGCATGTGACAGCCCCCAGCTCTCTCCGCATCACAAGTGCCTGACAGGACCCAACTCTCTCCCCATCACAGGTGTGTGACAACCCCCAGCTGTCTCCGCCTCACAGGTATGTGACAGTCCCCATCTCTCTCCCCATCACAGGTGTGTGACAGCCCCCACCTCTCTCCCCATCACAGGTGAGTGACGGCCCCCAGCTCTCTCCCAATCACAGCAGTGTGACAGCCCCCAGCTGTCTTAGAATTACAAGTAAGTGACAATCCCCATCTCTCTCCCCATCACAGGTGTGTGACAAACCCAAGCTCTCTCCCCATCACAGGTGTGTGACATCCCCCAGCTCTCTCCCTATCACCGGTGAGATACAGCCCCCCGATCTCTCCCCATAACAGGTATGTGACAGCCCCCAGCTGTCTCCGCACCACATGTGCCTGACAAACCCCAAGTCTCTCCCCATCACAGGTATGTGAGAACCCCCAGTTGTCGCCACATCATAGGTATGTGACAACGCCAAGCTCTCTCCTCATCACAGGTGTGTGACCATCCCCAGCTGTCTCCATATCACAGGTGGGTGACAGCCCCCAGCTCTAGCCCCATCACAGTTGATTCACTGCCCCCATCGCTCTCCCCATCACAAGTGAGTGATAGCCCCCAGCTCTCTCCCCATCACAGGTGTGTTACCGTCCCCAGCCGTCTCCATATCACAGGTGCGTGAAAGCCCCCAGCTCTCTCCCTTTCACAGGTGGGTGACGGCCCCTAGCTATCGCTCCAACACATGTATGTGACAGCCCCCATCTCTCTCCCCATCACAAGTGAGTGACAGCCCCCAGCTCTCTCTCCATCACAGGTGTGTGACCGTCCCCAGGTGTCTCCATATCACAGGTGAGTGGCAATGCCCAGCTCTCTCCCATTCACAGGTGTGTGACAGCAACCAGCTCTCGCCCCATCACAGGTGAGTGACAGCCCCCAGCTCTCTCCCCATCACAGGTGTCTGAGAGACCTTAGCTGTCTCCGCATCAAAGGAGCCTAACAGCCCCCAACTCTCTCCCCATCACAGGTATGTCACAACGCCCATGTCTCCACATCACAGGTATGGGACAACCACTAGCTGTCTATGCATCACAGGTATATGTGAGCCCCAGCTCTCTCCCCATCATAGGGAAGTGACAACCCCCAACTCTCTCCCCATCACAGGTGTGTGACAGCCCGCAGCTCTCTCCCCATCACAGGTATGTGACAGCCACCAGCAGTCTACACATCACAGGTGACTGACAGCCCCCAGCTCTCTCCCCATCATAGGGGAGTGACAACCCCCAGCTCTCTCCCCATCACAGGTATGTGACAGGCCCCAGCTGTGTCCACATCACAGGCATGTGACAGCCCCCAGCTCTCTCCGCATCACAAGTGCCTGACAGCACCCAACTCTCTCCCCATCACAGGTGTGTGACAACCCCCAGCTGTCTCCGCCTCACAGGTATGTGACAGTCCCCATCTCTCTCCCCATCACAGGTGTGTGACAGCCCCCACCTC
Source organism: Balaenoptera ricei (assembly GCF_028023285.1). NCBI lineage: Eukaryota > Metazoa > Chordata > Mammalia > Artiodactyla > Balaenopteridae > Balaenoptera > Balaenoptera ricei. The sequence goes on from NW_026777707.1 coordinate 79,565, forward strand.
TCTCCCCATCACAGGTGAGTGACGGCCCCCAGCTGTCTCCCCATCACAAGTATGTGACAGCCCCCAGCTGTCTCCGCATCAAAGGTGTCTGACAGCTCCCAACTCTCTCCCCATCACAGGTATGTTACAGTCGCAAGCTGTCTCCACATCACAGGTATGTGACAGCCACCAGCTCTATCTGCATCACAAGTATGTGACAGCCCCCAGCTCTCTCCCCATCATAGGTGCTTGACAGTGCCCAGCTCTCTCCCCATCACAGGTGTGTGACAGACCCCAGCTCTCTCCCCATCACAGGTGAGTGATAGCCCTCAGCTCTCTCCCCATCACAGGTATGTGACAGCCCCCAGCTGTCTCCACATCACAAGTATGTGACAGCAACTACCTTACTCCGCATCACAGGTATGTGACTTGCCCCAGCACTCTCCCCATCAGAAGTGTTTGACAGTCCCCATCTCTTTCCCCCTCACAAGTGAGTGAGAGCCCCAAGCTCCCTTCCCATCACAGGTGTGTGACATCCCCCAGCTCTCTCCCCATCCCCGGTGAGAGACAGCCCCCAGCTCTCTCCCAATCACAGCAGTGTGACAGCCCCAAGCTGTCTTAGAATTACAAGTAAGTGACAATCCCCATCTCTCTCCCCATCACAGGTGTGTGACAAACCCAAGCTCTCTCCCCATCACAGGTGTGTGACATCCCCCAGCTCTCTCCCTATCACCGGTGAGATACAGCCCGCCGATCTCTCCCCATAACAGGTATGTGACAGCCCCCAGCTGTCTCCGCACCACATGTGCCTGACAAACCCCAAGTCTCTCCCCATCACAGGTATATGAGAACCCCCAGCTGTCGCCACATCATAGGTATGTGACAACGCCAAGCTCTCTCCTCATCACAGGTGTGTGACCATCCCCAGCTGTCTCCATATCACAGGTGGGTGACAGCCCCCAGCTCTCGCCCCATCACAGTTGATTCACTGCCCCCATCGCTCTCCCCATCACAAGTGAGTGACAGCCCCCAGCTCTCTCCCCATCACAGGTGTGTGACCGTCCCCAGCCGTCTCCATATCACAGGTGCGTGAAAGCCCCCAGCTCTCTCCCTTTCACAGGTGGGTGACGGCCCCTAGCTATCGCTCCAACACATGTATGTGACAGCCCCCATCTCTCTCCCCATCACAAGTGAGTGACAGCCCCCAGCTCTCTCTCCATCACAGGTGTGTGACCGTCCCCAGGTGTCTCCATATCACAGGTGAGTGGTAATGCCCAGCTCTCTCCCATTCACAGGTGTGTGACAGCCACCAGCTCTCGCCCCATCACAGGTGAGTGACAGCCCCCAGCTCTCTCCCCATCACAGGTGTCTGAGAGACCTTAGCTGTCTCCGCATCTAAGGAGCCTAACAGCCCCCAGCTCTCTCCCCATCACAGGTATGTCACAACGCCCATTGTCTCCACAACACAGGTATGTGACAACCACTAGCTGTCTACGCATCACAGGTATATTTGAGCCCCAGCTCTCTCCCCATCATAGGGGAGTGACAACCCCCAGCTCTCTCCCCATCACAGGTGTGCGACAGACCCCAGCTCTCTCCCCATCACAGTTGATTGACAGCCCCCATCTCTCTCCCCATCACAAGTGAGTGACAGCCACCAGCTCTCTCCCCATCACAGTTGTGTGACCGTCGCCAGCTGTCTCCATATCAGAGGTGCGTGACAGCCTCCTACTCTTTCCCCATCACAGGTATGTCACAGCCCCCAGCTGTCTCCCCATTATAGGTATGTGATAGACCACAGCTGTCTCTATATCACAGGTATGTGACAAACCCAAGCTCTCTCCCCATCACAGGTGTTTGACCGTCCCCAGCTCTCTCCATATCACAGGTGAGTGACAACGCCCAGCTTTCTCCTCATTACAGGTGAGTGACAGCCCCCAGCTCTCTCCCCATCACAGGTGAGTGGCGGCCCCCAGCTCTACCCGTCACAGTTATGTGACAGCCCCCTGCTGTCTCAGCGTCACAGGTATGTGACAGTCCCCATCTCTCTCCCCATCAAAGCTGTGTGATAGCCCCCAGCTCTCTCCACATCATAGGTGAGTGACAGACCCCAGCTTTCTCCCAATCACACGTATGTGACAACTCCCAGCTAACTCCACATCACAGATGCCTGACAGCACCCAACTTTCTCCCCATCACAAGTATGTGTTAGCCCTTAGCTGTCTCCACATCAGAGGTATGTGAAAGACACCAGCTGTCTCCGCATCACAGGTATGTGACAGCCCCCAGGGCTCTCCCCATCACAGGTGTTTGACAGTCCGCATGTCTTTCCCCATCACAGGTGTGTGATAGCCGCGAGCTCTCTCCCCATTAGAGGCGAGTGACAGCCCCCAGCTCTCTCCCCATCACAGGTGTGTCAGTCCCCAGCTCACTCCCCATCACAGGGGAGTGACATTCCCCATCCCTTCCCCTTCACAGGTGTGTGACAGCCCCCAGCTCTCTCCTGATCACAGGTAAGTGACAGCCCCCAGCTCTCTCCACATCACAGGTGTGTGACAGACCCCAGCTGTGTCCGCATCACAGGTGCCTGAAAGCCCCCAACTATCTCCCCATCAGAGGTATGTGGCAGCCCCCACTTGTCTCAACATCACAGGTATGTGACAGACCCCAGCTCTCTCCCCATCACAGGTGTTTGACAGTTCCCATCTCCCACGCCATCACAGGTGTGTGACAGCCCCCAGCTCTCCCTCCATCACAGGTGTGTGACCGTCCCCATCTATCTCCATATCACAGGTGCGTGACAACGCCAAGCTCTCTCTCTTTCACAGGTGGGTGACGGCCCCTAGCTATCGCTCCAACACATGTATGTGACAGCCCCCATCTCTCTCCCCATCACAAGTGAGTGACAGCCTCCAGCTCTCTCTCCATCACAGGTGTGTGACCGTCCCCAGGTGTCTCCATATCACAGGTGAGTGACAATGTCCAGCTCTCTCCCATTCACAGGTGTGTGACAGCCACCAGCTCTCGCCCCATCACATGTGAGTGACAGCCCCCAGCTCTCTCCCCATCACAGGTGTCTGAGAGACCTTAGCTGTCTCCGCATCAAAGGAGCCTAACAGCCCCCAATTCTCTCCCCATCACAGGTATGTCACAACGCCCATTGTCTCCACATCACAGGTATGTGACAACCACTAGGTGTCTACGCATCACAGGTATGGGTGAGCCCCAGCTCTCTCCCAATCACAGGTGTGCGACAGACCCCAGCTCTCTCCCCATCACAGGTGAGTGATAGACCCCAGCTTTTTCCCCATCACAGGTATGTGACAGCGCCCAGCTGATTCCGCATCACAGGAGCCTGACAGCCCCCAACTTTCTCCCCTTCACAGGTATGTGTCAACCCCCAGCTGTCTCCACATCACAGGTATGTGAAACACACCAGCTGTCTCCGCATCACAGGTATCTGACAGCCCCCAGGTCTCTCCCCATCACAGGTGTTTGACAGTCCCCATCTCTTTCCCCATCACAGGTGTGTGACAGACCCCAGCTCTCTCCCCATTTCAGGTGAACAAGAGATCCCAGCTCTCTCCGCATCACAGGTATATGAGAGACTCCATCTTTCTCCGCATCACAGGACCCTAACACCCCCAACTCTCTCCCCATCAGAGGTATGTCACAACCCCCATTATCTCCACATCAGGGAGATGTGACAACCACTAGCTTTCTGTGCATCATAGGTATGTGTGAGCACCCAGCTCTCTCCCAATTACAGGTATATGATAGCCCCCAGCAGTCTCCACATCACAGGTATGTGACAACGACAAGCTCTCTCCCCATCACAGGTATGTGACAGCCCCCACCTGTCTCCACATCACCGGTGAGTGACAGCCCCAGCTCTACACCCATCACCGGGGTGTGACAGCCCCCAGCTGTCTCAGCATTACAAGTATGTGACAATCCCCAACTCTCTCCCCATCACAGGTGTGTGACAGCCCGCAGGTCTCTCACCATCACAGGTATGTGACAGGCCCCAGCTCTCTCCACATCACAGGCATGTGACAGCCCCCAGCTCTCTCCGCATCACAAGTGCCTGACAGGACCCAACTCTCTCCCCATCACAGGTGTGTGACAACCCCCAGCTGTCTCCGCCTCACAGGTATGTGACAGTCCCCATCTCTCTCCCCATCACAGGTGTGTGACAGCCCCCACCTCTCTCCCCATCACAGGTGAGTGACGGCCCCCAGCTCTCTCCCAATCACAGCAGTGTGACAGCCCCCAGCTGTCTTAGAATTACAAGTAAGTGACAATCCCCATCTCTCTCCCCATCACAGGTGTGTGACAAACCCAAGCTCTCTCCCCATCACAGGTGTGTGACATCCCCCAGCTCTCTCCCTATCACCGGTGAGATACAGCCCGCCGATCTCTCCCCATAACAGGTATGTGACAGCCCCCAGCTGTCTCCGCACCACATGTGCCTGACAAACCCCAAGTCTCTCCCCATCACAGGTATGTGAGAACCCCCAGTTGTCGCCACATCATAGGTATGTGACAACGCCAAGCTCTCTCCTCATCACAGGTGTGTGACCATCCCCAGCTGTCTCCATATCACAGGTGGGTGACAGCCCCCAGCTCTAGCCCCATCACAGTTGATTCACTGCCCCCATCGCTCTCCCCATCACAAGTGAGTGACAGCCCCCAGCTCTCTCCCCATCACAGGTGTGTTACCGTCCCCAGCCGTCTCCATATCACAGGTGCGTGAAAGCCCCCAGCTCTTTCCCTTTCACAGGTGGGTGACGGCCCCTAGCTATCGCTCCAACACATGTATGTGACAGCCCCCATCTCTCTCCCCATCACAAGTGAGTGACAGCCCCCAGCTCTCTCTCCATCACAGGTGTGTGACCGTCCCCAGGTGTCTCCATATCACAGGTGAGTGGCAATGCCCAGCTCTCTCCCATTCACAGGTGTGTGACAGCAACCAGCTCTCGCCCCATCACAGGTGAGTGACAGCCCCCAGCTCTCTCCCCATCACAGGTGTCTGAGAGACCTTAGCTGTCTCCGCATCAAAGGAGCCTAACAGCCCCCAACTCTCTCCCCATCACAGGTATGTCACAACGCCCATGTCTCCACATCACAGGTATGGGACAACCACTAGCTGTCTATGCATCACAGGTATATGTGAGCCCCAGCTCTCTCCCCATCATAGGGAAATGACAACCCCCAACTCTCTCCCCATCACAGGTGTGTGACAGCCCGCAGCTCTCTCCCCATCACAGGTATGTGACAGCCACCAGCAGTCTACACATCACAGGTGACTGACAGCCCCCAGCTCTCTCCCCATCATAGGGGAGTGACAACCCCCAGCTCTCTCCCCATCACAGGTATGTGACAGGCCCCAGCTGTGTCCACATCACAGGCATGTGACAGCCCCCAGCTCTCTCCGCATCACAAGTGCCTGACAGCACCCAACTCTCTCCCCATCACAGGTGTGTGACAACCCCCAGCTGTCTCCGCCTCACAGGTATGTGACAGTCCCCATCTCTCTCCCCATCACAGGTGTGTGACAGCCCCCACCTCTCTCCCCATCACAGGTGAGTGACGGGCCCCAGCTGTCTCCCCATCACAAGTATGTGACAGCCCCCAGCTGTCTCCGCATCAAAGGTGTCTGACAGCTCCCAACTCTCTCCCCATCACAGGTATGTTACAGTCGCAAGCTGTCTCCACATCACAGGTATGTGACAGCCACCAGCTCTATCTGCATCACAAGTATGTGACAGCCCCCAGCTCTCTCCCCATCATAGGTGCTTGACAGTGCCCAGCTCTCTCCCCATCACAGGTGTGTGACAGACCCCAGCTCTCTCCCCATCACAGGTGAGTGATAGCCCTCAGCTCTCTCCCCATCACAGGTATGTGACAGCCCCCAGCTGTCTCCACATCACAAGTATGTGACAGCAACTACCTTACTCCGCATCACAGGTATGTGACTTGCCCCAGCACTCTCCCCAGCAGAAGTGTTTGACAGTCCCCATCTCTTTCCCCTTCACAAGTGAGTGAGAGCCCCAAGCTCCCTTCCCATCACAGGTGTGTGACATCCCCCAGCTCTCTCCCCATCCCCGGTGAGAGACAGCCCCCAGCTCTCTCCCAATCACAGCAGTGTGACAGCCCCCAGCTGTCTTAGAATTACAAGTAAGTGACAATCCCCATCTCTTTCCCCATCACAGGTGTGTGACAAACCCAAGCTCTCTCCCCATCACAGGTGTGTGACATCCCCCAGCTCTCTCCCTATCACCGGTGAGATACAGCCCGCCGATCTCTCCCCATAACAGGTATGTGACAGCCCCCAGCTGTCTCCGCACCACATGTGCCTGACAAACCCCAAGTCTCTCCCCATCACAGGTATATGAGAACCCCCAGCTGTCGCCACATCATAGGTATGTGACAACGCCAAGCTCTCTCCTCATCACAGGTGTGTGACCATCCCCAGCTGTCTCCATATCACAGGTGGGTGACAGCCCCCAGCTCTCGCCCCATCACAGTTGATTCACTGCCCCCATCGCTCTCCCCATCACAAGTGAGTGACAGCCCCCAGCTCTCTCCCCATCACAGGTGTGTGACCGTCCCCAGCCGTCTCCATATCACAGGTGCGTGAAAGCCCCCAGCTCTCTCCCTTTCACAGGTGGGTGACGGCCCCTAGCTATCGCTCCAACACATGTATGTGACAGCCCCCATCTCTCTCCCCATCACAAGTGAGTGACAGCCCCCAGCTCTCTCTCCATCACAGGTGTGTGACCGTCCCCAGGTGTCTCCATATCACAGGTGAGTGGCAATGCCCAGCTCTCTCCCATTCACAGGTGTGTGACAGCAACCAGCTCTCGCCCCATCACAGGTGAGTGACAGCCCCCAGCTCTCTCCCCATCACAGGTGTCTGAGAGACCTTAGCTGTCTCCGCATCTAAGGAGCCTAACAGCCCCCAGCTCTCTCCCCATCACAGGTATGTCACAACGCCCATTGTCTCCACAACACAGGTATGTGACAACCACTAGCTGTCTACGCATCACAGGTATATGTGAGCCCCAGCTCTCTCCCCATCATAGGGGAGTGACAACCCCCAGCTCTCTCCCCATCACAGGTGTGCGACAGACCCCAGCTCTCTCCCCATCACAGGTGAGTGATAGGCCCCAGCTTTCTCCCCATCACAGGTATGTGACAGCCCCCAGCTGATTCCACATCACAGGAGCCTGACAGCGCCCAACTTTTTGCCCATCACAGGTATGTGTCAGCCCCAGCTGTCTCCACATCACAGGTATGTGAAACACACCAGCTGTCTCCGCATCACAGGTATCTGACAGCCCCCAGGTCTCTCCCCATCACAGGTGTTTGACAGTCCCCATCTCTTTCCCCATCACAGGTGTGTGAAAGACCCCAGCTCTCTCCCCATTTCAGGTGAGCAAGAGAACCCAGCTCTCTACCCAACACAGGTATATGAGAGCCCCCAATTTTCTCCGCATCACAGGACCATAACATCCCCCAACTCTCTCCCAATCACATGCATATCACAACCCCCATTGTCTCCACATCACAGGGATGTGACAACCACTAGCTGTCTCTGCATCATAGGTATGTGTGAGCCCCCAGCTCTCCCCCAATCACAGCAGTGTGACATCCCCCATCTGTCTTAGCATTAAAAGTAAGTGACAATCCCCATCTCTCTCCCCATCAGAGGTGTGTGACCACCCCAAGCTCTCTCCCCATCACAGGTGTGTGACATCCCACAGCTCTCTCCCCATCACCGGTGAGTTACAGCCCCAAGCTCTCTCCCCATCACAGGTATGTGACAGCCCCCAGCTGTCTCCACATCACAGTTGCCTAACAAACCCCAAGTCTCTCCCCATAACATGTATGTGACAGCCCCCAGCTGTCTCCACATCACAGGTATGTGACAACGCCAAGCTCTCTCCTTGTCACAGGTGTGTGACCATCCCCAGCTGTCTCCATATCACAGGTGCGAGAAAGCCCCAGCTCTTTCCCCTTTACAGGTGGATGACAGCCCCCAGCTCTCGCCCCATCACAGTTGACTGACAGCCCCCATCTCTCTCCCCATCACAAGTGAGTGACAGCCACCAGCTCTCTCCCCATCACAGGTATGTGACCGTCCCCAGCTGTCTATATCACAGGTGCGTGACAGCCTCCTACTCTCTCCCCATCACAGGTATGTCACAGCCCCCAGCTGTCTCCCCATTATAGGTATGTGATAGACCACAGCTGTCTCTATATCACAGGTATGTGACAAACACAAGCTCTCTCCCCATCATAGGTGTTTGACCGTCCCCAGCTCTCTCCATATCACAGGTGAGTGACAACGCCCAGCTCTCTCCCCTTCACAGGTGGATGACAGCCCCCAGCTCTCTCCCCATCACAGGTGAGAGACAGCCCCCATCTCTCTCCTCATTACAGGTGAGTGACAGCCCCCAGCTCTCTCCCCATCACAGGTGAGTGGCGGCCCCCTGCTCTACCCGTCACAGTTATGTGACAGTCCCCATCTCTCTCCCCATCAAAACTGTGTGATAGCCCCCAGCTCTCTCCAGATCATAGGTGAGTGACAGACCCCAGCTATCTCCCAATCACAGGTATGTGACAACTCTCAGCTGTCTCCACATCACAGATGCCTGACAGCACCCAACTTTCTCCCCATCACAAGTATGTGTTAGCCCTTAGCTGTCTCCACATCAGAGATATGTGAAAGACACCAGCTGTCTCCGCATCACATGTATGTGACAGCCCCAGTTCTCTCCCCATCACAGGTGTTTGACAGTCCGCATGTCTTTCCCCATCACAGGTGTGTGATAGCCGCGAGCTCTCTCCCCATTAGAGGTGAGTGACAGCCCCCAGCTCTCTCCCCATCACAGGTGTGTCAGTCCCCAGCTCTCTCCCCATCACAGGGGAGTGACAGTCCCTATCCCTTCCCCTTCTCAGGTATGTGAGAGACCCCACCTCTGTCCCCATCACAGGTGTTAGACAATCCCCATCTCCTGTGCCATCACAGGTGTGTGACAGCCCCAAGCTCTCCCTCCATCACAGGTGTGTGACCGTCCCCATCTATCTCCATATCACAGGTGCGTGACAACACCCAGCTCTCTCCCCTTCACAGGTGAGTGACAGCCCCCAGCTCTCGACACATCACAGGTGTGTGACAGCCCCCAGCTCTCTCCACATCACAGGTGAGTGACACCCCCCAGCTCTCTCCCCATCAGAGGTAGTTGACAGACCCCAGGTGTCACCGCATCACAGTTGCCTGGCAGACCCCAACTGTCTGCCCATCACAGGTGTGTGACCGACCCCAGCTATCTCCATATCACAGGTGCGTGACAGCCCCAGCTCGCTCCCCATCACAAGTGATTGACATACCTCATCTCTCTTCCCATCTCAGGTGAGTAACAGCCCTCAGCTCTCTCCCCATCACAAGTATGTGACAGCCCCCAGCTGTAACAGCATCACAGGTATGTGACAGTCCCCATCTCTCTCCCCATCACAGGTGTGTGACACCCAGAAACTGTCTCCCCATCACAGGTGAGTGACGGCCCCCAGCTCTCTCCCAATTACAGGTATATGATAGCCCCCAGCAGTCTCCACATCACAGGTATGTGACAACGACAAGCTCTCTCCCCATCACAGGTGTGTGACCGTCCCCAGTTGTCTCCATATCACAGGTGCGTGAAAGCCCCCAGCTCTCTCCCCTTCACAGGTGGGTGACAGCCCCAAGCTCTCTCCTGATCACAGGAGAGTGACAGCCCCCAGCTCTCTCCCCATCACAGGTATGTGACAGCCCCCACCTGTCTCCACATCACAGGTATGTGACAGCCCCCAGCTCTCTCCCCATCACAGGTATGTGACAGCCCCCAGCTGTCTCAGCATAACAGGTATGTGACAGTCCGCATCTCTCTCCCCATCACCGGTGAGTGACAGCCCCAGCTCTACACCCATCACCGGGGTGTGACAGTCCCCAGCTGTCTCAGCATTACAAGTATGTGAAAATCCCCAACTCTCTCCCCATCACAGGTGTGTGACAGCCCGCAGCTCTCTCCCCATCACAGGTATGTGACAGCCACCAGCAGTCTCCACATCACAGGTGACTGACAGCCCCCAGCTCTCTCCCCATCATAGGTGTTTGACAGTCCGCAGCTCTCTCCCCATCACCGGTGTGTGACAGCCCCCAGCTGTCTCAGCATTACAAGTAAGTGACAATCCCCATCTCTCTCCCCATCACAGGTGTGTGACAACCCCAAGCTCTCTCCCCATCACAGGTGTGTTACATGCCCCAGCTCTCTCCCCATCACTGGTGAATTACAGCCCTCAGCTCTCTCCCCATCACAGGTATGTGACAGCCCCCAGCTGTCTCCGCATGACAGGTGCCTGACAAACGCCAAGTCTCTCTCCATCACAGGTATGTGAGAGCCCGCAGCTGTCGCCACATCACATGTATGTGACAACGCCAAGCTCTCTCTTCATCACAGGTGTATGACCATACCCAGCTGTCTCCATACCACAGGTGCGTGAAAGCCCCCAGCTCTTTCCCCTTCACAGGTGGGTGACAGACCCAAGCTCTCGCCCCATCACAGTTGATTGACTGACCCCATCTCTCTCCCCATCACAAGTGAGTGACTGCCCCCTGCTCTCTCCCCATCACAGGTGTGTGACCATCCCCAGCTGTCTCCATATCAGAGGTGCGTGAAAGCCCTCAGCTCTCTCCCTTTCACAGGTGGGTGACGGCCCCCAGCTCTCGCTCCAACACATGTATGTGACAGACCCATCTCTCTCCCCATCAACAGTGAGTGACAGCCCCCAGCTCTCTCCCCATCACAGGTGTGTGACCGTCCCCAGGTGTCTCCATATCACAGGTGAGTGAAAATGCCCAGCTCTCTCCTATTCACAGGTGTGTGACAGCCCCCAGCTCTCGCCCCATCACAGTTGATTGACAGCCCCCATCTCTCTCCCCATCACAAGTGAGTGACAGCCACCAGCTCTCTCCCCATCACAGTTGTGTGACCGTCGCCAGCTGTCTCTATATCACAGGTGCGTGACAGCCTCCTACTCTCTCCCCATCACAGGTATGTCACAGCCCCCAGCTGTCTCCCCATTATAGGTATGTGATAGACCACAGCTGTCTCTATATCACAGGTATGTGACAAACCCAAGCTCTCTCCCCATCACAGGTGTTTGACCGTCCCCAGCTCTCTCCATATCACAGGTGAGTGACAACGCCCAGCTTTCTCCTCTTCATAGGAGGATGACATCCCCCTGCTCTCTCCCCATCACAGGTGAGAGACAGCCCCCATCTCTCTCCTCATTACAGGTGAGTGACAGCCCCCAGCTCTCTCCCCATCACAGGTGAGTGGCGGCCCCCAGCTCTACCCGTCACAGGTATGTGACAGTCCCCATCTCTCTCCCCATCAAAACTGTGTGATAGCCCCCAGCTCTCTCCAGATCATAGGTGAGTGACAGACCCCAGCTATCTCCCAATCACAGGTATGTGACAACTCTCAGCTGTCTCCACATCACAGATGCCTGACAGCACCCAACTTTCTCCCCATCACAAGTATGTGTTAGCCCTTAGCTGTCTCCACATCACAGGTATGTGAAAGACACCAGCTGTCTCCGCATCACATGTATGTGACAGCCCCAGTTCTCTCCCCATCACAGGTGTTTGACAGTCCGCATGTCTTTCCCCATCACAGGTGTGTGATAGCCGCGAGCTCTCTCCCCATTAGAGGTGAGTGACAGCCCCCAGCTCTCTCCCCATCACAGGTGTGTCAGTCCCCAGCTCTCTCCCCATCACAGGGGAGTGACAGTCCCTATCCCTTCGCCTTCTCAGGTATGTGAGAGACCCCACCTCTGTCCCCATCACAGGTGTTAGACAGTCCCCATCTCCCGTGCCATCACAGGTGTGTGACAGCCCCAAGCTCTCCCTCCATCACAGGTGTGTGACCGTCCCCATCTATCTCCATATCACAGGTGCGTGATAAGGCCCAGCTCCCTCCCCTTCACAGGTGAGTGACAGCCCCCAGCTCTCTCCACATCACAGGTGAGTGACAGCCCCCAGCTCTCTCCCCATCACAGGTGAGTGACAACCCCCAGCTCTCTCCCCATCAGAGGTAGTTGACAGACCCCAGGTGTCACCGCATCACAGTTGCCTGGCAGACCCCAACTGTCTACCCATCACAGGTGTGTGACCGAACCCAGCTATCTCCATATCACAGGTGCGTGACAGCCCCAGCTCGCTCCCCATCACAGGTGATTGACATACCTCATCTCTCTTCCCATCTCAGGTGAGTAACAGCCCTCAGCTCTCTCCCCATCACAAGTATGTGACAGCCCCCAGCTGTAACAGCATCACAGGTATGTGACAGTCCCCATCTCTCTCCCCATCACAGGTGTGTGACACCCAGAAACTGTCTCCCCATCACAGGTGAGTGACGGCCCCCAGCTCTCTCCCAATTACAGGTATATGATAGCCCCCAGCAGTCTCCACATCACAGGTATGTGACAACGACAAGCTCTCTCCCCATCACAGGTGTGTGACCGTCCCCAGTTGTCTCCATATCACAGGTGCGTGAAAGCCCCCAGCTCTCTCCCCTTCACAGGTGGGTGACAGCCCCAAGCTCTCTCCTGATCACAGGAGAGTGACAGCCCCCAGCTCTCTCCCCATCACAGGTATGTGACAGCCCCCACCTGTCTCCACATCACAGGTATGTGACAGCCCCCAGCTCTCTCCCCATCACAGGTATGTGACAGCCCCCAGCTGTCTCAGCATAACAGGTATGTGACAGTCCCCATCTCTCTCCCCACCACAGGTGTGTGACAGCCAGAAACTGTCTCCCCATCACAGGTGAGTGACAGCCCCAGGCTCTCTCCCCATCAAAGGTATGTGACAGCCCCCACCTGTCTCCACATCACAGGTATGTGACAGCCCCCAGCTCTCTCCCCATCACAGGTATGTGACAGCCCCCAGCTGTCTCAGCATAACAGGTATGTGACAGTCCGCATCTCTCTCCCCATCACCGGTGAGTGACAGCCCCAGCTCTACACCATCACCGGGGTGTGACAGCCCCCAGCTGTCTCAGCATTACAAGTATGTGAAAATCCCCAACTCTCTCCCCATCACAGGTGTGTGACAGCCCGCAGCTCTCTCCCCATCACAGGTATGTGACAGCCACCAGCAGTCTCCACATCACAGGTGACTGACAGCCCCCAGCTCTCTCCCCATCATAGGTGTTTGACAGTCCGCAGCTCTCTCCCCATCACCGGTGTGTGACAGCCCCCAGCTGTCTCAGCATTACAAGTAAGTGACAATCCCCATCTCTCTCCCCATCACAGGTGTGTGACAACCCCAAGCTCTCTACCCATCACAGGTGTGTTACATGCCCCAGCTCTCTCCCCATCACTGGTGAGTTACAGCCCCCAGCTCTCTCCCCATCACAGGTATGTGACAGCCCCCAGCTGTCTCCGCACCACATGTGCCTGACAAACCCCAAGTCTCTCCCCATCACAGGTATATGAGAACCCCCAGCTGTCGCCACATCATAGGTATGTGACAACGCCAAGCTCTCTCCTCATCACAGGTGTGTGACCATCCCCAGCTGTCTCCATATCACAGGTGGGTGACAGCCCCCAGCTCTCGCCCCATCACAGTTGATTCACTGCCCCCATCGCTCTCCCCATCACAAGTGAGTGACAGCCCCCAGCTCTCTCCCCATCACAGGTGTGTGACCGTCCCCAGCCGTCTCCATATCACAGGTGCGTGAAAGCCCCCAGCTCTCTCCCTTTCACAGGTGGGTGACGGCCCCTAGCTATCGCTCCAACACATGTATGTGACAGCCCCCATCTCTCTCCCCATCACAAGTGAGTGACAGCTCCCAGCTCTCTCTCCATCACAGGTGTGTGACCGTCCCCAGGTGTCTCCATATCACAGGTGAGTGGCAATGCCCAGCTCTCTCCCATTCACAGGTGTGTGACAGCAACCAGCTCTCGCCCCATCACAGGTGAGTGACAGCCCCCAGCTCTCTCCCCATCACAGGTGTCTGAGAGACCTTAGCTGTCTCCTCATCAAAGGAGCCTAACAGCCCCCAACTCTCTCCCCATCACAGGTATGTCACAACGCCCATGTCTCCACATCACAGGTATGGGACAACCACTAGCTGTCTATGCATCACAGGTATATGTGAGCCCCAGCTCTCTCCCCATTATAGGGGAGTGACAACCCCCAACTCTCTCCCCATCACAGGTGTGTGACAGCCCGCAGCTCTCTCCCCATCACAGGTATGTGACAGCCACCAGCAGTCTACACATCACAGGTGACTGACAGCCCCCAGCTCTCTCCCCATCATAGGGGAGTGACAACCCCCAGCTCTCTCCCCATCACAGGTGTGCGACAGACCCCAGCTCTCTCCCCATCACAGGTGAGTGATAGGCCCCAGCTTTCTCCCCATCACAGGTATGTGACAGCCCCCAGCTGATTCCACATCACAGGAGCCGGACAGCCCCCAACTTTTTCCCCATCACAGGTATGTGTCAGCCCCCAGCTGTCTCCACATCACAGGTATGTGAAACACACCAGCTGTCTCCGCATCACAGGTATCTGACAGCCCCCAGGTCTCTCCCCATCACAGGTGTTTGACAGTCCCCATCTCTTTCCCCATCACAGGTGTGTGAAAGACCCCAGCTCTCTCCCCATTTCAGGTGAGCAAGAGATCCCAGCTCTCTACCCAACACAGGTATATGAGAGCCCCCAATTTTCTCCGCATCACAGGACCATAACAGCCCCCAACTCTCTCCCAATCACATGTATATCACAACCCCCATTGTCTCCACATCACAGGGATGTGACAACCACTAGCTGTCTCTGCATCATAGGTATGTGTGAGCCCCCAGCTCTCCCCCAATCACAGTAGTGTGACAGCCCCCATCTGTCTTAGCATTAAAAGTAAGTGACAATCCCCATCTCTCTCCCCATCAGAGGTGTGTGACCACCCCAAGCTCTCTCCCCATCACAGGTGTGTGACATCCCACAGCTCTCTCCCCATCACCGGTGAGTTACAGCCCCAAGCTCTCTCCCCATCACAGGTATGTGACAGCCCCCAGCTGTCTCCACATCACAGTTGCCTGACAAACCCCAAGTCTCTCCCCATCACAAGTGAGTGACAGCCACCAGCTGTCTCCACATCACAGGTATGTGACCGTCCCCAGCTGTCTATATCACAGGTGCGTGACAGCCTCCTACTCTCTCCCCATCACAGGTATGTCACAGCCCCCAGCTGTCTCCCCATTATAGGTATGTGATAGACCACAGCTGTCTCTATATCACAGGTATGTGACAAACACAAGCTCTCTCCCCATCATAGGTGTTTGACCGTCCCCAGCTCTCTCCATATCACAGGTGAGTGACAACGCCCAGCTCTCTCCCCTTCACAGGTGGATGACAGCCCCCAGCTCTCTCCCCATCACAGGTGAGAGACAGCCCCCATCTCTCTCCTCATTACAGGTGAGTGACAGCCCCCAGCTCTCTCCCCATCACAGGTGAGTGGCGGCCCCCTGCTCTACCCGTCACAGTTATGTGACAGTCCCCATCTCTCTCCCCATCAAAACTGTGTGATAGCCCCCAGCTCTCTCCAGATCATAGGTGAGTGACAGACCCCAGCTATCTCCCAATCACAGGTATGTGACAACTCTCAGCTGTCTCCACATCACAGATGCCTGACAGCACCCAACTTTCTCCCCATCACAAGTATGTGTTAGCCCTTAGCTGTCTCCACATCAGAGGTATGTGAAAGACACCAGCTGTCTCCGCATCACATGTATGTGACAGCCCCAGTTCTCTCCCCATCACAGGTGTTTGACAGTCCGCATGTCTTTCCCCATCACAGGTGTGTGATAGCCGCGAGCTCTCTCCCCATTAGAGGTGAGTGACAGCCCCCAGCTCTCTCCCCATCACAGGTGTGTCAGTCCCCAGCTCTCTCCCCATCACAGGGGAGTGACAGTCCCTATCCCTTCCCCTTCTCAGGTATGTGAGAGACCCCACCTCTGTCCCCATCACAGGTGTTAGACAGTCCCCATCTCCCGTGCCATCACAGGTGTGTGACAGCCCCAAGCTCTCCCTCCATCACAGGTGTGTGACCGTCCCCATCTATCTCCATATCACAGGTGCGTGACAACACCCAGCTCTCTCCCCTTCACAGGTGAGTGACAGCCCCCAGCTCTCTCCACATCACAGGTGAGTGACACCCCCCAGCTCTCTCCCCATCAGAGGTAGTTGACAGACCCCAGGTGTCACCGCATCACAGTTGCCTGGCAGACCCCAACTGTCTACCCATCACAGGTGTGTGACCGACCCCAGCTATCTCCATATCACAGGTGCGTGACAGCCCCAGCTCGCTCCCCATCACAAGTGATTGACATACCTCATCTCTCTTCCCATCTCAGGTGAGTAACAGCCCTCAGCTCTCTCCCCATCACAAGTATGTGACAGCCCCCAGCTGTAACAGCATCACAGGTATGTGACAGTCCCCATCTCTCTCCCCATCACAGGTGTGTGACACCCAGAAACTGTCTCCCCATCACAGGTGAGTGACGGCCCCCAGCTCTCTCCCAATTACAGGTATATGATAGCCCCCAGCAGTCTCCACATCACAGGTATGTGACAACGACAAGCTCTCTCCCCATCACAGGTGTGTGACCGTCCCCAGTTGTCTCCATATCACAGGTGCGTGAAAGCCCCCAGCTCTCTCCCCTTCACAGGTGGGTGACAGCCCCAAGCTCTCTCCTGATCACAGGAGAGTGACAGCCCCCAGCTCTCTCCCCATCACAGGTATGTGACAGCCCCCACCTGTCTCCACATCACAGGTATGTGACAGCCCGCAGCTCTCTCCCCATCACAGGTATGTGACAGCCCCCAGCTGTCTCAGCATAACAGGTATGTGACAGTCCGCATCTCTCTCCCCATCACCGGTGAGTGACAGCCCCAGCTCTACACCCATCACCGGGGTGTGACAGCCCCCAGCTGTCTCAGCATTACAAGTATGTGAAAATCCCCAACTCTCTCCCCATCACAGGTGTGTGACAGCCCGCAGCTCTCTCCCCATCACAGGTATGTGACAGCCACCAGCAGTCTCCACATCACAGGTGACTGACAGCCCCCAGCTCTCTCCCCATCAGAGGTGTTTGACAGTCCGCAGCTCTCTCCCCATCACCGGTGTGTGACAGCCCCCAGCTGTCTCAGCATTACAAGTAAGTGACAATCCCCATCTCTCTCCCCATCACAGGTGTGTGACAACCCCAAGCTCTCTCCCCATCACAGGTGTGTTACATGCCCCAGCTCTCTCCCCATCACTGGTGAATTACAGCCCTCAGCTCTCTCCCCATCACAGGTATGTGACAGCCCCCAGCTGTCTCCGCATGACAGGTGCCTGACAAACACCAAGTCTCTCTCCATCACAGGTATGTGAGAGCCCGCAGCTGTCGCCACATCACATGTATGTGACAACGCCAAGCTCTCTCTTCATCACAGGTGTATGACCATACCCAGCTGTCTCCATACCACAGGTGCGTGAAAGCCCCCAGCTCTTTCCCCTTCACAGGTGGGTGACAGACCCAAGCTCTCGCCCCATCACAGTTGATTGACTGACCCCATCTCTCTCCCCATCACAAGTGAGTGACTGCCCCCTGCTCTCTCCCCATCACAGGTGTGTGACCGTCCCCAGCTGTCTCCATATCAGAGGTGCGTGAAAGCCCTCAGCTCTCTCCCTTTCACAGGTGGGTGACGGCCCCCAGCTCTCGCTCCAACACATGTATGTGACAGACCCATCTCTCTCCCCATCAACAGTGAGTGACAGCCCCCAGCTCTCTCCCCATCACAGGTGTGTGACCGTCCCCAGGTGTCTCCATATCACAGGTGAGTGAAAATGCCCAGCTCTCTCCTATTCACAGGTGTGTGACAGCCCCCAGCTCTCGCCCCATCACAGTTGATTGACAGCCCCCATCTCTCTCCCCATCACAAGTGAGTGACAGCCACCAGCTCTCTCCCCATCACAGTTGTGTGACCGTCGCCAGCTGTCTCTATATCACAGGTGCGTGACAGCCTCCTACTCTCTCCCCATCACAGGTATGTCACAGCCCCCAGCTGTCTCCCCATTATAGGTATGTGATAGACCACAGCTGTCTCTATATCACAGGTATGTGACAAACCCAAGCTCTCTCCCCATCACAGGTGTTTGACCGTCCCCAGCTCTCTCCATATCACAGGTGAGTGACAACGCCCAGCTTTCTCCTCTTCATAGGAGGATGACAGCCCCCAGCTCTCTCCCCATCACAGGTGAGAGACAGCCCCCATCTCTCTCCTCATTACAGGTGAGTGACAACCCCCAGCTCTCTCCCCATCACAGGTGAGTGGCGGCCCCCAGCTCTACCCGTCACAGTTATGTGACAGCCCCCTGCTGTCTCAGCGTCACAGGTATGTGACAGTCCCCATCTCTCTCCCCATCAAAGCTGTGTGATAGCCCCCAGCTCTCTCCACATCATAGGTGAGTGACAGACCCCAGCTTTCTCCCAATCACACGTATGTGACAACTCCCAGCTATCTCCACATCACAGATGCCTGACAGCACCCAACTTTCTCCCCATCACAAGTATGTGTTAGCCCTTAGCTGTCTCCACATCAGAGGTATGTGAAAGACACCAGCTGTCTCCGCATCACAGGTATGTGACAGCCCCCAGGGCTCTCCCCATCACAGGTGTTTGACAGTCCGCATGTCTTTCCCCATCACAGGTGTGTGATAGCCGCGAGCTCTCTCCCCATTAGAGGCGAGTGACAGCCCCCAGCTCTCTCCCCATCACAGGTGTGTCAGTCCCCAGCTCACTCCCCATCACAGGGGAGTGACATTCCCCATCCCTTCCCCTTCACAGGTGTGTGACAGCCCCCAGCTCTCTCCTGATCACAGGTAAGTGACAGCCCCCAGCTCTCTCCACATCACAGGTGTGTGACAGACCCCAGCTGTGTCCGCATCACAGGTGCCTGAAAGCCCCCAACTATCTCCCCATCAGAGGTATGTGGCAGCCCCCACTTGTCTCAACATCACAGGTATGTGACAGACCCCAGCTCTCTCCCCATCACAGGTGTTTGACAGTCCCCATCTCCCGCGCCATCACAGGTGTGTGACAGCCCCCAGCTCTCCCTCCATCACAGGTGTGTGACCGTCCCCATCTATCTCCATATCACAGGTGCGTGACAACGCCAAGCTCTCTCTCTTTCACAGGTGGGTGACGGCCCCTAGCTATCGCTCCAACACATGTATGTGACAGCCCCCATCTATCTCCCCATCACAAGTGAGTGACAGCCTCCAGCTCTCTCTCCATCACAGGTGTGTGACCGTCCCCAGGTGTCTCCATATCACAGGTGAGTGACAATGTCCAGCTCTCTCCCATTCACAGGTGTGTGACAGCCACCAGCTCTCGCCCCATCACATGTGAGTGACAGCCCCCAGCTCTCTCCCCATCACAGGTGTCTGAGAGACCTTAGCTGTCTCCGCATCAAAGGAGCCTAACAGCCCCCAACTCTCTCCCCATCACAGGTATGTCACAACGCCCATTGTCTCCACATCACAGGTATGTGACAACCACTAGGTGTCTACGCATCACAGGTATGGGTGAGCCCCAGCTCTCTCCCAATCACAGGTGTGCGACAGACCCCAGCTCTCTCCCCATCACAGGTGAGTGATAGACCCCAGCTTTTTCCCCATCACAGGTATGTGACAGCGCCCAGCTGATTCCGCATCACAGGAGCCTGACAGCCCCCAACTTTCTCCCCTTCACAGGTATGTGTCAACCCCCAGCTGTCTCCACATCACAGGTATGTGAAACACACCAGCTGTCTCCGCATCACAGGTATCTGACAGCCCCCAGGTCTCTCCCCATCACAGGTGTTTGACAGTCCCCATCTCTTTCCCCATCACAGGTGTGTGACAGACCCCAGCTCTCTCCCCATTTCAGGTGAACAAGAGATCCCAGCTCTCTCCGCATCACAGGTATATGAGAGACTCCATCTTTCTCCGCATCACAGGACCCTAACACCCCCAACTCTCTCCCCATCAGAGGTATGTCACAACCCCCATTATCTCCACATCAGGGAGATGTGACAACCACTAGCTTTCTGTGCATCATAGGTATGTGTGAGCACCCAGCTCTCTCCCAATTACAGGTATATGATAGCCCCCAGCAGTCTCCACATCACAGGTATGTGACAACGACAAGCTCTCTCCCCATCACAGGTATGTGACAGCCCCCACCTGTCTCCACATCACCGGTGAGTGACAGCCCCAGCTCTACACCCATCACCGGGGTGTGACAGCCCCCAGCTGTCTCAGCATTACAAGTATGTGACAATCCCCAACTCTCTCCCCATCACAGGTGTGTGACAGCCCGCAGGTCTCTCACCATCACAGGTATGTGACAGGCCCCAGCTCTCTCCACATCACAGGCATGTGACAGCCCCCAGCTCTCTCCGCATCACAAGTGCCTGACAGGACCCAACTCTCTCCCCATCACAGGTGTGTGACAACCCCCAGTTGTCTCCGCCTCACAGGTATGTGACAGTCCCCATCTCTCTCCCCATCACAGGTGTGTGACAGCCCCCACCTCTCTCCCCATCACAGGTGAGTGACGGCCCCCAGCTCTCTCCCAATCACAGCAGTGTGACAGCCCCCAGCTGTCTTAGAATTACAAGTAAGTGACAATCCCCATCTCTCTCCCCATCACAGGTGTGTGACAAACCCAAGCTCTCTCCCCATCACAGGTGTGTGACATCCCCCAGCTCTCTCCCTATCACCGGTGAGATACAGCCCCCCGATCTCTCCCCATAACAGGTATGTGACAGCCCCCAGCTGTCTCCGCACCACATGTGCCTGACAAACCCCAAGTCTCTCCCCATCACAGGTATGTGAGAACCCCCAGTTGTCGCCACATCATAGGTATGTGACAACGCCAAGCTCTCTCCTCAACACAGGTGTGTGACCATCCCCAGCTGTCTCCATATCACAGGAGGGTGACAGCCCCCAGCTCTCGCCCCATCACAGTTGATTCACTGCCCCCATCGCTTTCCCCATCACAAGTGAGTGACAGCCCCCAGCTCTCTCCCCATCACAGGTGTGTGACCGTCCCCAGCCGTCTCCATATCACAGGTGCGTGAAAGCCCCCAGCTCTCTCCCTTTCACAGGTGGGTGACGGCCCCTAGCTATCGCTCCAACACATGTATGTGACAGCCCCCATCTCTCTCCCCATCACAAGTGAGTGACAGACCCCAGCTCTCTCTCCATCACAGGTGTGTGACCGTCCCCAGGTGTCTCCATATCACAGGTGAGTGGCAATGCCCAGCTCTCTCCCATTCACAGGTGTGTGACAGCAACCAGCTCTCGCCCCATCACAGGTGAGTGACAGCCCCCAGCTCTCTCCCCATCACAGGTGTCTGAGAGACCTTAGCTGTCTCCTCATCAAAGGAGCCTAACAGCCCCCAACTCTCTCCCCATCACAGGTATGTCACAACGCCCATGTCTCCACATCACAGGTATGTGACAACCACTAGCTGTCTACGCATCACAGGTATATGTGAGCCCCAGCTCTCTCCCCATTATAGGGGAGTGACAACCCCCAACTCTCTCCCCATCACAGGTGTGTGACAGCCCGCAGCTCTCTCCCCATCACAGGTATGTGACAGCCACCAGCAGTCTACACATCACAGGTGACTGACAGCCCCCAGCTCTCTCCCCATCATAGGGGAGTGACAACCCCCAGCTCTCTCCCCATCACAGGTGTGCGACAGACCCCAGCTCTCTCCCCATCACAGGTGAGTGATAGGCCCCAGCTTTCTCCCCATCACAGGTATGTGACAGCCCCCAGCTGATTCCACATCACAGGAGCCTGACAGCCCCCAACTTTTTCCCCATCACAGGTATGTGTCAGCCCCCAGCTGTCTCCACATCACAGGTATGTGAAACACACCAGCTGTCTCCGCATCACAGGTATCTGACAGCCCCCAGGTCTCTCCCCATCACAGTTGTTTGACAGTCCCCATCTCTTTCCCCATCACAGGTGTGTGAAAGACCCCAGCTCTCTCCCCATTTCAGGTGAGCAAGAGATCCCAGCTCTCTACCCAACACAGGTATATGAGAGCCCCCAATTTTCTCCGCATCACAGGACCATAACAGCCCCCAACTCTCTCCCAATCACATGTATATCACAACCCCCATTGTCTCCACATCACAGGGATGTGACAACCACTAGCTGTCTCTGCATCATAGGTATGTGTGAGCCCCCAGCTCTCCCCCAATCACAGTAGTGTGACAGCCCCCATCTGTCTTAGCATTAAAAGTAAGTGACAATCCCCATCTCTCTCCCCATCAGAGGTGTGTGACCACCCCAAGCTCTCTCCCCATCACAGGTGTGTGACATCCCACAGCTCTCTCCCCATCACCGGTGAGTTACAGCCCCAAGCTCTCTCCCCATCACAGGTATGTGACAGCCCCCAGCTGTCTCCACATCACAGTTGCCTGACAAACCCCAAGTCTCTCCCCATCACAAGTGAGTGACAGCCACCAGCTGTCTCCACATCACAGGTATGTGACCGTCCCCAGCTGTCTATATCACAGGTGCGTGACAGCCTCCTACTCTCTCCCCATCACAGGTATGTCACAGCCCCCAGCTGTCTCCCCATTATAGGTATGTGATAGACCACAGCTGTCTCTATATCACAGGTATGTGACAAACACAAGCTCTCTCCCCATCATAGGTGTTTGACCGTCCCCAGCTCTCTCCATATCACAGGTGAGTGACAACGCCCAGCTCTCTCCCCTTCACAGGTGGATGACAGCCCCCAGCTCTCTCCCCATCACAGGTGAGAGACAGCCCCCATCTCTCTCCTCATTACAGGTGAGTGACAGCCCCCAGCTCTCTCCCCATCACAGGTGAGTGGCGGCCCCCTGCTCTACCCGTCACAGTTATGTGACAGTCCCCATCTCTCTCCCCATCAAAACTGTGTGATAGCCCCCAGCTCTCTCCAGATCATAGGTGAGTGACAGACCCCAGCTATCTCCCAATCACAGGTATGTGACAACTCTCAGCTGTCTCCACATCACAGATGCCTGACAGCACCCAACTTTCTCCCCATCACAAGTATGTGTTAGCCCTTAGCTGTCTCCACATCAGAGGTATGTGAAAGACACCAGCTGTCTCCGCATCACATGTATGTGACAGCCCCAGTTCTCTCCCCATCACAGGTGTTTGACAGTCCGCATGTCTTTCCCCATCACAGGTGTGTGATAGCCGCGAGCTCTCTCCCCATTAGAGGTGAGTGACAGCCCCCAGCTCTCTCCCCATCACAGGTGTGTCAGTCCCCAGCTCTCTCCCCATCACAGGGGAGTGACAGTCCCTATCCCTTCCCCTTCTCAGGTATGTGAGAGACCCCACCTCTGTCCCCATCACAGGTGTTAGACAGTCCCCATCTCCCGTGCCATCACAGGTGTGTGACAGCCCCAAGCTCTCCCTCCATCACAGGTGTGTGACCGTCCCCATCTATCTCCATATCACAGGTGCGTGACAACACCCAGCTCTCTCCCCTTCACAGGTGAGTGACAGCCCCCAGCTCTCTCCACATCACAGGTGAGTGACACCCCCCAGCTCTCTCCCCATCAGAGGTAGTTGACAGACCCCAGGTGTCACCGCATCACAGTTGCCTGGCAGACCCCAACTGTCTACCCATCACAGGTGTGTGACCGACCCCAGCTATCTCCATATCACAGGTGCGTGACAGCCCCAGCTCGCTCCCCATCACAAGTGATTGACATACCTCATCTCTCTTCCCATCTCAGGTGAGTAACAGCCCTCAGCTCTCTCCCCATCACAAGTATGTGACAGCCCCCAGCTGTAACAGCATCACAGGTATGTGACAGTCCCCATCTCTCTCCCCATCACAGGTGTGTGACACCCAGAAACTGTCTCCCCATCACAGGTGAGTGACGGCCCCCAGCTCTCTCCCAATTACAGGTATATGATAGCCCCCAGCAGTCTCCACATCACAGGTATGTGACAACGACAAGCTCTCTCCCCATCACAGGTGTGTGACCGTCCCCAGTTGTCTCCATATCACAGGTGCGTGAAAGCCCCCAGCTCTCTCCCCTTCACAGGTGGGTGACAGCCCCAAGCTCTCTCCTGATCACAGGAGAGTGACAGCCCCCAGCTCTCTCCCCATCACAGGTATGTGACAGCCCCCACCTGTCTCCACATCACAGGTATGTGACAGCCCGCAGCTCTCTCCCCATCACAGGTATGTGACAGCCCCCAGCTGTCTCAGCATAACAGGTATGTGACAGTCCGCATCTCTCTCCCCATCACCGGTGAGTGACAGCCCCAGCTCTACACCCATCACCGGGGTGTGACAGCCCCCAGCTGTCTCAGCATTACAAGTATGTGAAAATCCCCAACTCTCTCCCCATCACAGGTGTGTGACAGCCCGCAGCTCTCTCCCCATCACAGGTATGTGACAGCCACCAGCAGTCTCCACATCACAGGTGACTGACAGCCCCCAGCTCTCTCCCCATCAGAGGTGTTTGACAGTCCGCAGCTCTCTCCCCATCACCGGTGTGTGACAGCCCCCAGCTGTCTCAGCATTACAAGTAAGTGACAATCCCCATCTCTCTCCCCATCACAGGTGTGTGACAACCCCAAGCTCTCTCCCCATCACAGGTGTGTTACATGCCCCAGCTCTCTCCCCATCACTGGTGAATTACAGCCCTCAGCTCTCTCCCCATCACAGGTATGTGACAGCCCCCAGCTGTCTCCGCATGACAGGTGCCTGACAAACACCAAGTCTCTCTCCATCACAGGTATGTGAGAGCCCGCAGCTGTCGCCACATCACATGTATGTGACAACGCCAAGCTCTCTCTTCATCACAGGTGTATGACCATACCCAGCTGTCTCCATACCACAGGTGCGTGAAAGCCCCCAGCTCTTTCCCCTTCACAGGTGGGTGACAGACCCAAGCTCTCGCCCCATCACAGTTGATTGACTGACCCCATCTCTCTCCCCATCACAAGTGAGTGACTGCCCCCTGCTCTCTCCCCATCACAGGTGTGTGACCGTCCCCAGCTGTCTCCATATCAGAGGTGCGTGAAAGCCCTCAGCTCTCTCCCTTTCACAGGTGGGTGACGGCCCCCAGCTCTCGCTCCAACACATGTATGTGACAGACCCATCTCTCTCCCCATCAACAGTGAGTGACAGCCCCCAGCTCTCTCCCCATCACAGGTGTGTGACCGTCCCCAGGTGTCTCCATATCACAGGTGAGTGAAAATGCCCAGCTCTCTCCTATTCACAGGTGTGTGACAGCCCCCAGCTCTCGCCCCATCACAGTTGATTGACAGCCCCCATCTCTCTCCCCATCACAAGTGAGTGACAGCCACCAGCTCTCTCCCCATCACAGTTGTGTGACCGTCGCCAGCTGTCTCTATATCACAGGTGCGTGACAGCCTCCTACTCTCTCCCCATCACAGGTATGTCACAGCCCCCAGCTGTCTCCCCATTATAGGTATGTGATAGACCACAGCTGTCTCTATATCACAGGTATGTGACAAACCCAAGCTCTCTCCCCATCACAGGTGTTTGACCGTCCCCAGCTCTCTCCATATCACAGGTGAGTGACAACGCCCAGCTTTCTCCTCTTCATAGGAGGATGACAGCCCCCAGCTCTCTCCCCATCACAGGTGAGAGACAGCCCCCATCTCTCTCCTCATTACAGGTGAGTGACAACCCCCAGCTCTCTCCCCATCACAGGTGAGTGGCGGCCCCCAGCTCTACCCGTCACAGTTATGTGACAGCCCCCTGCTGTCTCAGCGTCACAGGTATGTGACAGTCCCCATCTCTCTCCCCATCAAAGCTGTGTGATAGCCCCCAGCTCTCTCCACATCATAGGTGAGTGACAGACCCCAGCTTTCTCCCAATCACACGTATGTGACAACTCCCAGCTATCTCCACATCACAGATGCCTGACAGCACCCAACTTTCTCCCCATCACAAGTATGTGTTAGCCCTTAGCTGTCTCCACATCAGAGGTATGTGAAAGACACCAGCTGTCTCCGCATCACAGGTATGTGACAGCCCCCAGGGCTCTCCCCATCACAGGTGTTTGACAGTCCGCATGTCTTTCCCCATCACAGGTGTGTGATAGCCGCGAGCTCTCTCCCCATTAGAGGCGAGTGACAGCCCCCAGCTCTCTCCCCATCACAGGTGTGTCAGTCCCCAGCTCACTCCCCATCACAGGGGAGTGACATTCCCCATCCCTTCCCCTTCACAGGTGTGTGACAGCCCCCAGCTCTCTCCTGATCACAGGTAAGTGACAGCCCCCAGCTCTCTCCACATCACAGGTGTGTGACAGACCCCAGCTGTGTCCGCATCACAGGTGCCTGAAAGCCCCCAACTATCTCCCCATCAGAGGTATGTGGCAGCCCCCACTTGTCTCAACATCACAGGTATGTGACAGACCCCAGCTCTCTCCCCATCACAGGTGTTTGACAGTCCCCATCTCCCGCGCCATCACAGGTGTGTGACAGCCCCCAGCTCTCCCTCCATCACAGGTGTGTGACCGTCCCCATCTATCTCCATATCACAGGTGCGTGACAACGCCAAGCTCTCTCTCTTTCACAGGTGGGTGACGGCCCCTAGCTATCGCTCCAACACATGTATGTGACAGCCCCCATCTATCTCCCCATCACAAGTGAGTGACAGCCTCCAGCTCTCTCTCCATCACAGGTGTGTGACCGTCCCCAGGTGTCTCCATATCACAGGTGAGTGACAATGTCCAGCTCTCTCCCATTCACAGGTGTGTGACAGCCACCAGCTCTCGCCCCATCACATGTGAGTGACAGCCCCCAGCTCTCTCCCCATCACAGGTGTCTGAGAGACCTTAGCTGTCTCCGCATCAAAGGAGCCTAACAGCCCCCAACTCTCTCCCCATCACAGGTATGTCACAACGCCCATTGTCTCCACATCACAGGTATGTGACAACCACTAGGTGTCTACGCATCACAGGTATGGGTGAGCCCCAGCTCTCTCCCAATCACAGGTGTGCGACAGACCCCAGCTCTCTCCCCATCACAGGTGAGTGATAGACCCCAGCTTTTTCCCCATCACAGGTATGTGACAGCGCCCAGCTGATTCCGCATCACAGGAGCCTGACAGCCCCCAACTTTCTCCCCTTCACAGGTATGTGTCAACCCCCAGCTGTCTCCACATCACAGGTATGTGAAACACACCAGCTGTCTCCGCATCACAGGTATCTGACAGCCCCCAGGTCTCTCCCCATCACAGGTGTTTGACAGTCCCCATCTCTTTCCCCATCACAGGTGTGTGACAGACCCCAGCTCTCTCCCCATTTCAGGTGAACAAGAGATCCCAGCTCTCTCCGCATCACAGGTATATGAGAGACTCCATCTTTCTCCGCATCACAGGACCCTAACACCCCCAACTCTCTCCCCATCAGAGGTATGTCACAACCCCCATTATCTCCACATCAGGGAGATGTGACAACCACTAGCTTTCTGTGCATCATAGGTATGTGTGAGCACCCAGCTCTCTCCCAATTACAGGTATATGATAGCCCCCAGCAGTCTCCACATCACAGGTATGTGACAACGACAAGCTCTCTCCCCATCACAGGTATGTGACAGCCCCCACCTGTCTCCACATCACCGGTGAGTGACAGCCCCAGCTCTACACCCATCACCGGGGTGTGACAGCCCCCAGCTGTCTCAGCATTACAAGTATGTGACAATCCCCAACTCTCTCCCCATCACAGGTGTGTGACAGCCCGCAGGTCTCTCACCATCACAGGTATGTGACAGGCCCCAGCTCTCTCCACATCACAGGCATGTGACAGCCCCCAGCTCTCTCCGCATCACAAGTGCCTGACAGGACCCAACTCTCTCCCCATCACAGGTGTGTGACAACCCCCAGCTGTCTCCGCCTCACAGGTATGTGACAGTCCCCATCTCTCTCCCCATCACAGGTGTGTGACAGCCCCCACCTCTCTCCCCATCACAGGTGAGTGACGGCCCCCAGCTCTCTCCCAATCACAGCAGTGTGACAGCCCCCAGCTGTCTTAGAATTACAAGTAAGTGACAATCCCCATCTCTCTCCCCATCACAGGTGTGTGACAAACCCAAGCTCTCTCCCCATCACAGGTGTGTGACATCCCCCAGCTCTCTCCCTATCACCGGTGAGATACAGCCCCCCGATCTCTCCCCATAACAGGTATGTGACAGCCCCCAGCTGTCTCCGCACCACATGTGCCTGACAAACCCCAAGTCTCTCCCCATCACAGGTATGTGAGAACCCCCAGTTGTCGCCACATCATAGGTATGTGACAACGCCAAGCTCTCTCCTCAACACAGGTGTGTGACCATCCCCAGCTGTCTCCATATCACAGGAGGGTGACAGCCCCCAGCTCTCGCCCCATCACAGTTGATTCACTGCCCCCATCGCTTTCCCCATCACAAGTGAGTGACAGCCCCCAGCTCTCTCCCCATCACAGGTGTGTGACCGTCCCCAGCCGTCTCCATATCACAGGTGCGTGAAAGCCCCCAGCTCTCTCCCTTTCACAGGTGGGTGACGGCCCCTAGCTATCGCTCCAACACATGTATGTGACAGCCCCCATCTCTCTCCCCATCACAAGTGAGTGACAGACCCCAGCTCTCTCTCCATCACAGGTGTGTGACCGTCCCCAGGTGTCTCCATATCACAGGTGAGTGGCAATGCCCAGCTCTCTCCCATTCACAGGTGTGTGACAGCAACCAGCTCTCGCCCCATCACAGGTGAGTGACAGCCCCCAGCTCTCTCCCCATCACAGGTGTCTGAGAGACCTTAGCTGTCTCCTCATCAAAGGAGCCTAACAGCCCCCAACTCTCTCCCCATCACAGGTATGTCACAACGCCCATGTCTCCACATCACAGGTATGTGACAACCACTAGCTGTCTATGCATCACAGGTATATGTGAGCCCCAGCTCTCTCCCCATTATAGGGGAGTGACAACCCCCAACTCTCTCCCCATCACAGGTGTGTGACAGCCCGCAGCTCTCTCCCCATCACAGGTATGTGACAGCCACCAGCAGTCTACACATCACAGGTGACTGACAGCCCCCAGCTCTCTCCCCATCATAGGGGAGTGACAACCCCCAGCTCTCTCCCCATCACAGGTGTGCGACAGACCCCAGCTCTCTCCCCATCACAGGTGAGTGATAGGCCCCAGCTTTCTCCCCATCACAGGTATGTGACAGTCCCCAGCTGATTCCACATCACAGGAGCCTGACAGCCCCCAACTTTTTCCCCATCACAGGTATGTGTCAGCCCCCAGCTGTCTCCACATCACAGGTATGTGAAACACACCAGCTGTCTCCGCATCACAGGTATCTGACAGCCCCCAGGTCTCTCCCCATCACAGTTGTTTGACAGTCCCCATCTCTTTCCCCATCACAGGTGTGTGAAAGACCCCAGCTCTCTCCCCATTTCAGGTGAGCAAGAGATCCCAGCTCTCTACCCAACACAGGTATATGAGAGCCCCCAATTTTCTCCGCATCACAGGACCATAACAGCCCCCAACTCTCTCCCAATCACATGTATATCACAACCCCCATTGTCTCCACATCACAGGGATGTGACAACCACTAGCTGTCTCTGCATCATAGGTATGTGTGAGCCCCCAGCTCTCCCCCAATCACAGTAGTGTGACAGCCCCCATCTGTCTTAGCATTAAAAGTAAGTGACAATCCCCATCTCTCTCCCCATCAGAGGTGTGTGACCACCCCAAGCTCTCTCCCCATCACAGGTGTGTGACATCCCACAGCTCTCTCCCCATCACCGGTGAGTTACAGCCCCAAGCTCTCTCCCCATCACAGGTATGTGACAGCCCCCAGCTGTCTCCACATCACAGTTGCCTGACAAACCCCAAGTCTCTCCCCATCACAAGTGAGTGACAGCCACCAGCTGTCTCCACATCACAGGTATGTGACCGTCCCCAGCTGTCTATATCACAGGTGCGTGACAGCCTCCTACTCTCTCCCCATCACAGGTATGTCACAGCCCCCAGCTGTCTCCCCATTATAGGTATGTGATAGACCACAGCTGTCTCTATATCACAGGTATGTGACAAACACAAGCTCTCTCCCCATCATAGGTGTTTGACCGTCCCCAGCTCTCTCCATATCACAGGTGAGTGACAACGCCCAGCTCTCTCCCCTTCACAGGTGGATGACAGCCCCCAGCTCTCTCCCCATCACAGGTGAGAGACAGCCCCCATCTCTCTCCTCATTACAGGTGAGTGACAGCCCCCAGCTCTCTCCCCATCACAGGTGAGTGGCGGCCCCCTGCTCTACCCGTCACAGTTATGTGACAGTCCCCATCTCTCTCCCCATCAAAACTGTGTGATAGCCCCCAGCTCTCTCCAGATCATAGGTGAGTGACAGACCCCAGCTATCTCCCAATCACAGGTATGTGACAACTCTCAGCTGTCTCCACATCACAGATGCCTGACAGCACCCAACTTTCTCCCCATCACAAGTATGTGTTAGCCCTTAGCTGTCTCCACATCAGAGCTATGTGAAAGACACCAGCTGTCTCCGCATCACATGTATGTGACAGCCCCAGTTCTCTCCCCATCACAGGTGTTTGACAGTCCGCATGTCTTTCCCCATCACAGGTGTGTGATAGCCGCGAGCTCTCTCCCCATTAGAGGTGAGTGACAGCCCCCAGCTCTCTCCCCATCACAGGTGTGTCAGTCCCCAGCTCTCTCCCCATCACAGGGGAGTGACAGTCCCTATCCCTTCCCCTTCTCAGGTATGTGAGAGACCCCACCTCTGTCCCCATCACAGGTGTTAGACAGTCCCCATCTCCCGTGCCATCACAGGTGTGTGACAGCCCCAAGCTCTCCCTCCATCACAGGTGTGTGACCGTCCCCATCTATCTCCATATCACAGGTGCGTGACAACACCCAGCTCTCTCCCCTTCACAGGTGAGTGACAGCCCCCAGCTCTCTCCACATCACAGGTGAGTGACACCCCCCAGCTCTCTCCCCATCAGAGGTAGTTGACAGACCCCAGGTGTCACCGCATCACAGTTGCCTGGCAGACCCCAACTGTCTACCCATCACAGGTGTGTGACCGACCCCAGCTATCTCCATATCACAGGTGCGTGACAGCCCCAGCTCGCTCCCCATCACAAGTGATTGACATACCTCATCTCTCTTCCCATCTCAGGTGAGTAACAGCCCTCAGCTCTCTCCCCATCACAAGTATGTGACAGCCCCCAGCTGTAACAGCATCACAGGTATGTGACAGTCCCCATCTCTCTCCCCATCACAGGTGTGTGACACCCAGAAACTGTCTCCCCATCACAGGTGAGTGACGGCCCCCAGCTCTCTCCCAATTACAGGTATATGATAGCCCCCAGCAGTCTCCACATCACAGGTATGTGACAACGACAAGCTCTCTCCCCATCACAGGTGTGTGACCGTCCCCAGTTGTCTCCATATCACAGGTGCGTGAAAGCCCCCAGCTCTCTCCCCTTCACAGGTGGGTGACAGCCCCAAGCTCTCTCCTGATCACAGGAGAGTGACAGCCCCCAGCTCTCTCCCCATCACAGGTATGTGACAGCCCCCACCTGTCTCCACATCACAGGTATGTGACAGCCCGCAGCTCTCTCCCCATCACAGGTATGTGACAGCCCCCAGCTGTCTCAGCATAACAGGTATGTGACAGTCCGCATCTCTCTCCCCATCACCGGTGAGTGACAGCCCCAGCTCTACACCCATCACCGGGGTGTGACAGCCCCCAGCTGTCTCAGCATTACAAGTATGTGAAAATCCCCAACTCTCTCCCCATCACAGGTGTGTGACAGCCCGCAGCTCTCTCCCCATCACAGGTATGTGACAGCCACCAGCAGTCTCCACATCACAGGTGACTGACAGCCCCCAGCTCTCTCCCCATCAGAGGTGTTTGACAGTCCGCAGCTCTCTCCCCATCACCGGTGTGTGACAGCCCCCAGCTGTCTCAGCATTACAAGTAAGTGACAATCCCCATCTCTCTCCCCATCACAGGTGTGTGACAACCCCAAGCTCTCTCCCCATCACAGGTGTGTTACATGCCCCAGCTCTCTCCCCATCACTGGTGAATTACAGCCCTCAGCTCTCTCCCCATCACAGGTATGTGACAGCCCCCAGCTGTCTCCGCATGACAGGTGCCTGACAAACACCAAGTCTCTCTCCATCACAGGTATGTGAGAGCCCGCAGCTGTCGCCACATCACATGTATGTGACAACGCCAAGCTCTCTCTTCATCACAGGTGTATGACCATACCCAGCTGTCTCCATACCACAGGTGCGTGAAAGCCCCCAGCTCTTTCCCCTTCACAGGTGGGTGACAGACCCAAGCTCTCGCCCCATCACAGTTGATTGACTGACCCCATCTCTCTCCCCATCACAAGTGAGTGACTGCCCCCTGCTCTCTCCCCATCACAGGTGTGTGACCGTCCCCAGCTGTCTCCATATCAGAGGTGCGTGAAAGCCCTCAGCTCTCTCCCTTTCACAGGTGGGTGACGGCCCCCAGCTCTCGCTCCAACACATGTATGTGACAGACCCATCTCTCTCCCCATCAACAGTGAGTGACAGCCCCCAGCTCTCTCCCCATCACAGGTGTGTGACCGTCCCCAGGTGTCTCCATATCACAGGTGAGTGAAAATGCCCAGCTCTCTCCTATTCACAGGTGTGTGACAGCCCCCAGCTCTCGCCCCATCACAGTTGATTGACAGCCCCCATCTCTCTCCCCATCACAAGTGAGTGACAGCCACCAGCTCTCTCCCCATCACAGTTGTGTGACCGTCGCCAGCTGTCTCTATATCACAGGTGCGTGACAGCCTCCTACTCTCTCCCCATCACAGGTATGTCACAGCCCCCAGCTGTCTCCCCATTATAGGTATGTGATAGACCACAGCTGTCTCTATATCACAGGTATGTGACAAACCCAAGCTCTCTCCCCATCACAGGTGTTTGACCGTCCCCAGCTCTCTCCATATCACAGGTGAGTGACAACGCCCAGCTTTCTCCTCTTCATAGGAGGATGACAGCCCCCAGCTCTCTCCCCATCACAGGTGAGAGACAGCCCCCATCTCTCTCCTCATTACAGGTGAGTGACAACCCCCAGCTCTCTCCCCATCACAGGTGAGTGGCGGCCCCCAGCTCTACCCGTCACAGTTATGTGACAGCCCCCTGCTGTCTCAGCGTCACAGGTATGTGACAGTCCCCATCTCTCTCCCCATCAAAGCTGTGTGATAGCCCCCAGCTCTCTCCACATCATAGGTGAGTGACAGACCCCAGCTTTCTCCCAATCACACGTATGTGACAACTCCCAGCTATCTCCACATCACAGATGCCTGACAGCACCCAACTTTCTCCCCATCACAAGTATGTGTTAGCCCTTAGCTGTCTCCACATCAGAGGTATGTGAAAGACACCAGCTGTCTCCGCATCACAGGTATGTGACAGCCCCCAGGGCTCTCCCCATCACAGGTGTTTGACAGTCCGCATGTCTTTCCCCATCACAGGTGTGTGATAGCCGCGAGCTCTCTCCCCATTAGAGGCGAGTGACAGCCCCCAGCTCTCTCCCCATCACAGGTGTGTCAGTCCCCAGCTCACTCCCCATCACAGGGGAGTGACATTCCCCATCCCTTCCCCTTCACAGGTGTGTGACAGCCCCCAGCTCTCTCCTGATCACAGGTAAGTGACAGCCCCCAGCTCTCTCCACATCACAGGTGTGTGACAGACCCCAGCTGTGTCCGCATCACAGGTGCCTGAAAGCCCCCAACTATCTCCCCATCAGAGGTATGTGGCAGCCCCCACTTGTCTCAACATCACAGGTATGTGACAGACCCCAGCTCTCTCCCCATCACAGGTGTTTGACAGTCCCCATCTCCCGCGCCATCACAGGTGTGTGACAGCCCCCAGCTCTCCCTCCATCACAGGTGTGTGACCGTCCCCATCTATCTCCATATCACAGGTGCGTGACAACGCCAAGCTCTCTCTCTTTCACAGGTGGGTGACGGCCCCTAGCTATCGCTCCAACACATGTATGTGACAGCCCCCATCTATCTCCCCATCACAAGTGAGTGACAGCCTCCAGCTCTCTCTCCATCACAGGTGTGTGACCGTCCCCAGGTGTCTCCATATCACAGGTGAGTGACAATGTCCAGCTCTCTCCCATTCACAGGTGTGTGACAGCCACCAGCTCTCGCCCCATCACATGTGAGTGACAGCCCCCAGCTCTCTCCCCATCACAGGTGTCTGAGAGACCTTAGCTGTCTCCGCATCAAAGGAGCCTAACAGCCCCCAACTCTCTCCCCATCACAGGTATGTCACAACGCCCATTGTCTCCACATCACAGGTATGTGACAACCACTAGGTGTCTACGCATCACAGGTATGGGTGAGCCCCAGCTCTCTCCCAATCACAGGTGTGCGACAGACCCCAGCTCTCTCCCCATCACAGGTGAGTGATAGACCCCAGCTTTTTCCCCATCACAGGTATGTGACAGCGCCCAGCTGATTCCGCATCACAGGAGCCTGACAGCCCCCAACTTTCTCCCCTTCACAGGTATGTGTCAACCCCCAGCTGTCTCCACATCACAGGTATGTGAAACACACCAGCTGTCTCCGCATCACAGGTATCTGACAGCCCCCAGGTCTCTCCCCATCACAGGTGTTTGACAGTCCCCATCTCTTTCCCCATCACAGGTGTGTGACAGACCCCAGCTCTCTCCCCATTTCAGGTGAACAAGAGATCCCAGCTCTCTCCGCATCACAGGTATATGAGAGACTCCATCTTTCTCCGCATCACAGGACCCTAACACCCCCAACTCTCTCCCCATCAGAGGTATGTCACAACCCCCATTATCTCCACATCAGGGAGATGTGACAACCACTAGCTTTCTGTGCATCATAGGTATGTGTGAGCACCCAGCTCTCTCCCAATTACAGGTATATGATAGCCCCCAGCAGTCTCCACATCACAGGTATGTGACAACGACAAGCTCTCTCCCCATCACAGGTATGTGACAGCCCCCACCTGTCTCCACATCACCGGTGAGTGACAGCCCCAGCTCTACACCCATCACCGGGGTGTGACAGCCCCCAGCTGTCTCAGCATTACAAGTATGTGACAATCCCCAACTCTCTCCCCATCACAGGTGTGTGACAGCCCGCAGGTCTCTCACCATCACAGGTATGTGACAGGCCCCAGCTCTCTCCACATCACAGGCATGTGACAGCCCCCAGCTCTCTCCGCATCACAAGTGCCTGACAGGACCCAACTCTCTCCCCATCACAGGTGTGTGACAACCCCCAGCTGTCTCCGCCTCACAGGTATGTGACAGTCCCCATCTCTCTCCCCATCACAGGTGTGTGACAGCCCCCACCTCTCTCCCCATCACAGGTGAGTGACGGCCCCCAGCTCTCTCCCAATCACAGCAGTGTGACAGCCCCCAGCTGTCTTAGAATTACAAGTAAGTGACAATCCCCATCTCTCTCCCCATCACAGGTGTGTGACAAACCCAAGCTCTCTCCCCATCACAGGTGTGTGACATCCCCCAGCTCTCTCCCTATCACCGGTGAGATACAGCCCCCCGATCTCTCCCCATAACAGGTATGTGACAGCCCCCAGCTGTCTCCGCACCACATGTGCCTGACAAACCCCAAGTCTCTCCCCATCACAGGTATGTGAGAACCCCCAGTTGTCGCCACATCATAGGTATGTGACAACGCCAAGCTCTCTCCTCAACACAGGTGTGTGACCATCCCCAGCTGTCTCCATATCACAGGAGGGTGACAGCCCCCAGCTCTCGCCCCATCACAGTTGATTCACTGCCCCCATCGCTTTCCCCATCACAAGTGAGTGACAGCCCCCAGCTCTCTCCCCATCACAGGTGTGTGACCGTCCCCAGCCGTCTCCATATCACAGGTGCGTGAAAGCCCCCAGCTCTCTCCCTTTCACAGGTGGGTGACGGCCCCTAGCTATCGCTCCAACACATGTATGTGACAGCCCCCATCTCTCTCCCCATCACAAGTGAGTGACAGACCCCAGCTCTCTCTCCATCACAGGTGTGTGACCGTCCCCAGGTGTCTCCATATCACAGGTGAGTGGCAATGCCCAGCTCTCTCCCATTCACAGGTGTGTGACAGCAACCAGCTCTCGCCCCATCACAGGTGAGTGACAGCCCCCAGCTCTCTCCCCATCACAGGTGTCTGAGAGACCTTAGCTGTCTCCTCATCAAAGGAGCCTAACAGCCCCCAACTCTCTCCCCATCACAGGTATGTCACAACGCCCATGTCTCCACATCACAGGTATGTGACAACCACTAGCTGTCTATGCATCACAGGTATATGTGAGCCCCAGCTCTCTCCCCATTATAGGGGAGTGACAACCCCCAACTCTCTCCCCATCACAGGTGTGTGACAGCCCGCAGCTCTCTCCCCATCACAGGTATGTGACAGCCACCAGCAGTCTACACATCACAGGTGACTGACAGCCCCCAGCTCTCTCCCCATCATAGGGGAGTGACAACCCCCAGCTCTCTCCCCATCACAGGTGTGCGACAGACCCCAGCTCTCTCCCCATCACAGGTGAGTGATAGGCCCCAGCTTTCTCCCCATCACAGGTATGTGACAGTCCCCAGCTGATTCCACATCACAGGAGCCTGACAGCCCCCAACTTTTTCCCCATCACAGGTATGTGTCAGCCCCCAGCTGTCTCCACATCACAGGTATGTGAAACACACCAGCTGTCTCCGCATCACAGGTATCTGACAGCCCCCAGGTCTCTCCCCATCACAGTTGTTTGACAGTCCCCATCTCTTTCCCCATCACAGGTGTGTGAAAGACCCCAGCTCTCTCCCCATTTCAGGTGAGCAAGAGATCCCAGCTCTCTACCCAACACAGGTATATGAGAGCCCCCAATTTTCTCCGCATCACAGGACCATAACAGCCCCCAACTCTCTCCCAATCACATGTATATCACAACCCCCATTGTCTCCACATCACAGGGATGTGACAACCACTAGCTGTCTCTGCATCATAGGTATGTGTGAGCCCCCAGCTCTCCCCCAATCACAGTAGTGTGACAGCCCCCATCTGTCTTAGCATTAAAAGTAAGTGACAATCCCCATCTCTCTCCCCATCAGAGGTGTGTGACCACCCCAAGCTCTCTCCCCATCACAGGTGTGTGACATCCCACAGCTCTCTCCCCATCACCGGTGAGTTACAGCCCCAAGCTCTCTCCCCATCACAGGTATGTGACAGCCCCCAGCTGTCTCCACATCACAGTTGCCTGACAAACCCCAAGTCTCTCCCCATCACAAGTGAGTGACAGCCACCAGCTGTCTCCACATCACAGGTATGTGACCGTCCCCAGCTGTCTATATCACAGGTGCGTGACAGCCTCCTACTCTCTCCCCATCACAGGTATGTCACAGCCCCCAGCTGTCTCCCCATTATAGGTATGTGATAGACCACAGCTGTCTCTATATCACAGGTATGTGACAAACACAAGCTCTCTCCCCATCATAGGTGTTTGACCGTCCCCAGCTCTCTCCATATCACAGGTGAGTGACAACGCCCAGCTCTCTCCCCTTCACAGGTGGATGACAGCCCCCAGCTCTCTCCCCATCACAGGTGAGAGACAGCCCCCATCTCTCTCCTCATTACAGGTGAGTGACAGCCCCCAGCTCTCTCCCCATCACAGGTGAGTGGCGGCCCCCTGCTCTACCCGTCACAGTTATGTGACAGTCCCCATCTCTCTCCCCATCAAAACTGTGTGATAGCCCCCAGCTCTCTCCAGATCATAGGTGAGTGACAGACCCCAGCTATCTCCCAATCACAGGTATGTGACAACTCTCAGCTGTCTCCACATCACAGATGCCTGACAGCACCCAACTTTCTCCCCATCACAAGTATGTGTTAGCCCTTAGCTGTCTCCACATCAGAGCTATGTGAAAGACACCAGCTGTCTCCGCATCACATGTATGTGACAGCCCCAGTTCTCTCCCCATCACAGGTGTTTGACAGTCCGCATGTCTTTCCCCATCACAGGTGTGTGATAGCCGCGAGCTCTCTCCCCATTAGAGGTGAGTGACAGCCCCCAGCTCTCTCCCCATCACAGGTGTGTCAGTCCCCAGCTCTCTCCCCATCACAGGGGAGTGACAGTCCCTATCCCTTCCCCTTCTCAGGTATGTGAGAGACCCCACCTCTGTCCCCATCACAGGTGTTAGACAGTCCCCATCTCCCGTGCCATCACAGGTGTGTGACAGCCCCAAGCTCTCCCTCCATCACAGGTGTGTGACCGTCCCCATCTATCTCCATATCACAGGTGCGTGACAACACCCAGCTCTCTCCCCTTCACAGGTGAGTGACAGCCCCCAGCTCTCTCCACATCACAGGTGAGTGACACCCCCCAGCTCTCTCCCCATCAGAGGTAGTTGACAGACCCCAGGTGTCACCGCATCACAGTTGCCTGGCAGACCCCAACTGTCTACCCATCACAGGTGTGTGACCGACCCCAGCTATCTCCATATCACAGGTGCGTGACAGCCCCAGCTCGCTCCCCATCACAAGTGATTGACATACCTCATCTCTCTTCCCATCTCAGGTGAGTAACAGCCCTCAGCTCTCTCCCCATCACAAGTATGTGACAGCCCCCAGCTGTAACAGCATCACAGGTATGTGACAGTCCCCATCTCTCTCCCCATCACAGGTGTGTGACACCCAGAAACTGTCTCCCCATCACAGGTGAGTGACGGCCCCCAGCTCTCTCCCAATTACAGGTATATGATAGCCCCCAGCAGTCTCCACATCACAGGTATGTGACAACGACAAGCTCTCTCCCCATCACAGGTGTGTGACCGTCCCCAGTTGTCTCCATATCACAGGTGCGTGAAAGCCCCCAGCTCTCTCCCCTTCACAGGTGGGTGACAGCCCCAAGCTCTCTCCTGATCACAGGAGAGTGACAGCCCCCAGCTCTCTCCCCATCACAGGTATGTGACAGCCCCCACCTGTCTCCACATCACAGGTATGTGACAGCCCGCAGCTCTCTCCCCATCACAGGTATGTGACAGCCCCCAGCTGTCTCAGCATAACAGGTATGTGACAGTCCGCATCTCTCTCCCCATCACCGGTGAGTGACAGCCCCAGCTCTACACCCATCACCGGGGTGTGACAGCCCCCAGCTGTCTCAGCATTACAAGTATGTGAAAATCCCCAACTCTCTCCCCATCACAGGTGTGTGACAGCCCGCAGCTCTCTCCCCATCACAGGTATGTGACAGCCACCAGCAGTCTCCACATCACAGGTGACTGACAGCCCCCAGCTCTCTCCCCATCAGAGGTGTTTGACAGTCCGCAGCTCTCTCCCCATCACCGGTGTGTGACAGCCCCCAGCTGTCTCAGCATTACAAGTAAGTGACAATCCCCATCTCTCTCCCCATCACAGGTGTGTGACAACCCCAAGCTCTCTCCCCATCACAGGTGTGTTACATGCCCCAGCTCTCTCCCCATCACTGGTGAATTACAGCCCTCAGCTCTCTCCCCATCACAGGTATGTGACAGCCCCCAGCTGTCTCCGCATGACAGGTGCCTGACAAACACCAAGTCTCTCTCCATCACAGGTATGTGAGAGCCCGCAGCTGTCGCCACATCACATGTATGTGACAACGCCAAGCTCTCTCTTCATCACAGGTGTATGACCATACCCAGCTGTCTCCATACCACAGGTGCGTGAAAGCCCCCAGCTCTTTCCCCTTCACAGGTGGGTGACAGACCCAAGCTCTCGCCCCATCACAGTTGATTGACTGACCCCATCTCTCTCCCCATCACAAGTGAGTGACTGCCCCCTGCTCTCTCCCCATCACAGGTGTGTGACCGTCCCCAGCTGTCTCCATATCAGAGGTGCGTGAAAGCCCTCAGCTCTCTCCCTTTCACAGGTGGGTGACGGCCCCCAGCTCTCGCTCCAACACATGTATGTGACAGACCCATCTCTCTCCCCATCAACAGTGAGTGACAGCCCCCAGCTCTCTCCCCATCACAGGTGTGTGACCGTCCCCAGGTGTCTCCATATCACAGGTGAGTGAAAATGCCCAGCTCTCTCCTATTCACAGGTGTGTGACAGCCCCCAGCTCTCGCCCCATCACAGTTGATTGACAGCCCCCATCTCTCTCCCCATCACAAGTGAGTGACAGCCACCAGCTCTCTCCCCATCACAGTTGTGTGACCGTCGCCAGCTGTCTCTATATCACAGGTGCGTGACAGCCTCCTACTCTCTCCCCATCACAGGTATGTCACAGCCCCCAGCTGTCTCCCCATTATAGGTATGTGATAGACCACAGCTGTCTCTATATCACAGGTATGTGACAAACCCAAGCTCTCTCCCCATCACAGGTGTTTGACCGTCCCCAGCTCTCTCCATATCACAGGTGAGTGACAACGCCCAGCTTTCTCCTCTTCATAGGAGGATGACAGCCCCCAGCTCTCTCCCCATCACAGGTGAGAGACAGCCCCCATCTCTCTCCTCATTACAGGTGAGTGACAACCCCCAGCTCTCTCCCCATCACAGGTGAGTGGCGGCCCCCAGCTCTACCCGTCACAGTTATGTGACAGCCCCCTGCTGTCTCAGCGTCACAGGTATGTGACAGTCCCCATCTCTCTCCCCATCAAAGCTGTGTGATAGCCCCCAGCTCTCTCCACATCATAGGTGAGTGACAGACCCCAGCTTTCTCCCAATCACACGTATGTGACAACTCCCAGCTATCTCCACATCACAGATGCCTGACAGCACCCAACTTTCTCCCCATCACAAGTATGTGTTAGCCCTTAGCTGTCTCCACATCAGAGGTATGTGAAAGACACCAGCTGTCTCCGCATCACAGGTATGTGACAGCCCCCAGGGCTCTCCCCATCACAGGTGTTTGACAGTCCGCATGTCTTTCCCCATCACAGGTGTGTGATAGCCGCGAGCTCTCTCCCCATTAGAGGCGAGTGACAGCCCCCAGCTCTCTCCCCATCACAGGTGTGTCAGTCCCCAGCTCACTCCCCATCACAGGGGAGTGACATTCCCCATCCCTTCCCCTTCACAGGTGTGTGACAGCCCCCAGCTCTCTCCTGATCACAGGTAAGTGACAGCCCCCAGCTCTCTCCACATCACAGGTGTGTGACAGACCCCAGCTGTGTCCGCATCACAGGTGCCTGAAAGCCCCCAACTATCTCCCCATCAGAGGTATGTGGCAGCCCCCACTTGTCTCAACATCACAGGTATGTGACAGACCCCAGCTCTCTCCCCATCACAGGTGTTTGACAGTCCCCATCTCCCGCGCCATCACAGGTGTGTGACAGCCCCCAGCTCTCCCTCCATCACAGGTGTGTGACCGTCCCCATCTATCTCCATATCACAGGTGCGTGACAACGCCAAGCTCTCTCTCTTTCACAGGTGGGTGACGGCCCCTAGCTATCGCTCCAACACATGTATGTGACAGCCCCCATCTATCTCCCCATCACAAGTGAGTGACAGCCTCCAGCTCTCTCTCCATCACAGGTGTGTGACCGTCCCCAGGTGTCTCCATATCACAGGTGAGTGACAATGTCCAGCTCTCTCCCATTCACAGGTGTGTGACAGCCACCAGCTCTCGCCCCATCACATGTGAGTGACAGCCCCCAGCTCTCTCCCCATCACAGGTGTCTGAGAGACCTTAGCTGTCTCCGCATCAAAGGAGCCTAACAGCCCCCAACTCTCTCCCCATCACAGGTATGTCACAACGCCCATTGTCTCCACATCACAGGTATGTGACAACCACTAGGTGTCTACGCATCACAGGTATGGGTGAGCCCCAGCTCTCTCCCAATCACAGGTGTGCGACAGACCCCAGCTCTCTCCCCATCACAGGTGAGTGATAGACCCCAGCTTTTTCCCCATCACAGGTATGTGACAGCGCCCAGCTGATTCCGCATCACAGGAGCCTGACAGCCCCCAACTTTCTCCCCTTCACAGGTATGTGTCAACCCCCAGCTGTCTCCACATCACAGGTATGTGAAACACACCAGCTGTCTCCGCATCACAGGTATCTGACAGCCCCCAGGTCTCTCCCCATCACAGGTGTTTGACAGTCCCCATCTCTTTCCCCATCACAGGTGTGTGACAGACCCCAGCTCTCTCCCCATTTCAGGTGAACAAGAGATCCCAGCTCTCTCCGCATCACAGGTATATGAGAGACTCCATCTTTCTCCGCATCACAGGACCCTAACACCCCCAACTCTCTCCCCATCAGAGGTATGTCACAACCCCCATTATCTCCACATCAGGGAGATGTGACAACCACTAGCTTTCT
Organism: Balaenoptera ricei; assembly: GCF_028023285.1. Classification (NCBI taxonomy): domain Eukaryota; kingdom Metazoa; phylum Chordata; class Mammalia; order Artiodactyla; family Balaenopteridae; genus Balaenoptera; species Balaenoptera ricei. The sequence continues at coordinate 122,024 of NW_026777707.1, forward strand.
GTGCATCATAGGTATGTGTGAGCACCCAGCTCTCTCCCAATTACAGGTATATGATAGCCCCCAGCAGTCTCCACATCACAGGTATGTGACAACGACAAGCTCTCTCCCCATCACAGGTATGTGACAGCCCCCACCTGTCTCCACATCACCGGTGAGTGACAGCCCCAGCTCTACACCCATCACCGGGGTGTGACAGCCCCCAGCTGTCTCAGCATTACAAGTATGTGACAATCCCCAACTCTCTCCCCATCACAGGTGTGTGACAGCCCGCAGGTCTCTCACCATCACAGGTATGTGACAGGCCCCAGCTCTCTCCACATCACAGGCATGTGACAGCCCCCAGCTCTCTCCGCATCACAAGTGCCTGACAGGACCCAACTCTCTCCCCATCACAGGTGTGTGACAACCCCCAGCTGTCTCCGCCTCACAGGTATGTGACAGTCCCCATCTCTCTCCCCATCACAGGTGTGTGACAGCCCCCACCTCTCTCCCCATCACAGGTGAGTGACGGCCCCCAGCTCTCTCCCAATCACAGCAGTGTGACAGCCCCCAGCTGTCTTAGAATTACAAGTAAGTGACAATCCCCATCTCTCTCCCCATCACAGGTGTGTGACAAACCCAAGCTCTCTCCCCATCACAGGTGTGTGACATCCCCCAGCTCTCTCCCTATCACCGGTGAGATACAGCCCCCCGATCTCTCCCCATAACAGGTATGTGACAGCCCCCAGCTGTCTCCGCACCACATGTGCCTGACAAACCCCAAGTCTCTCCCCATCACAGGTATGTGAGAACCCCCAGTTGTCGCCACATCATAGGTATGTGACAACGCCAAGCTCTCTCCTCAACACAGGTGTGTGACCATCCCCAGCTGTCTCCATATCACAGGAGGGTGACAGCCCCCAGCTCTCGCCCCATCACAGTTGATTCACTGCCCCCATCGCTTTCCCCATCACAAGTGAGTGACAGCCCCCAGCTCTCTCCCCATCACAGGTGTGTGACCGTCCCCAGCCGTCTCCATATCACAGGTGCGTGAAAGCCCCCAGCTCTCTCCCTTTCACAGGTGGGTGACGGCCCCTAGCTATCGCTCCAACACATGTATGTGACAGCCCCCATCTCTCTCCCCATCACAAGTGAGTGACAGACCCCAGCTCTCTCTCCATCACAGGTGTGTGACCGTCCCCAGGTGTCTCCATATCACAGGTGAGTGGCAATGCCCAGCTCTCTCCCATTCACAGGTGTGTGACAGCAACCAGCTCTCGCCCCATCACAGGTGAGTGACAGCCCCCAGCTCTCTCCCCATCACAGGTGTCTGAGAGACCTTAGCTGTCTCCTCATCAAAGGAGCCTAACAGCCCCCAACTCTCTCCCCATCACAGGTATGTCACAACGCCCATGTCTCCACATCACAGGTATGTGACAACCACTAGCTGTCTATGCATCACAGGTATATGTGAGCCCCAGCTCTCTCCCCATTATAGGGGAGTGACAACCCCCAACTCTCTCCCCATCACAGGTGTGTGACAGCCCGCAGCTCTCTCCCCATCACAGGTATGTGACAGCCACCAGCAGTCTACACATCACAGGTGACTGACAGCCCCCAGCTCTCTCCCCATCATAGGGGAGTGACAACCCCCAGCTCTCTCCCCATCACAGGTGTGCGACAGACCCCAGCTCTCTCCCCATCACAGGTGAGTGATAGGCCCCAGCTTTCTCCCCATCACAGGTATGTGACAGTCCCCAGCTGATTCCACATCACAGGAGCCTGACAGCCCCCAACTTTTTCCCCATCACAGGTATGTGTCAGCCCCCAGCTGTCTCCACATCACAGGTATGTGAAACACACCAGCTGTCTCCGCATCACAGGTATCTGACAGCCCCCAGGTCTCTCCCCATCACAGTTGTTTGACAGTCCCCATCTCTTTCCCCATCACAGGTGTGTGAAAGACCCCAGCTCTCTCCCCATTTCAGGTGAGCAAGAGATCCCAGCTCTCTACCCAACACAGGTATATGAGAGCCCCCAATTTTCTCCGCATCACAGGACCATAACAGCCCCCAACTCTCTCCCAATCACATGTATATCACAACCCCCATTGTCTCCACATCACAGGGATGTGACAACCACTAGCTGTCTCTGCATCATAGGTATGTGTGAGCCCCCAGCTCTCCCCCAATCACAGTAGTGTGACAGCCCCCATCTGTCTTAGCATTAAAAGTAAGTGACAATCCCCATCTCTCTCCCCATCAGAGGTGTGTGACCACCCCAAGCTCTCTCCCCATCACAGGTGTGTGACATCCCACAGCTCTCTCCCCATCACCGGTGAGTTACAGCCCCAAGCTCTCTCCCCATCACAGGTATGTGACAGCCCCCAGCTGTCTCCACATCACAGTTGCCTGACAAACCCCAAGTCTCTCCCCATCACAAGTGAGTGACAGCCACCAGCTGTCTCCACATCACAGGTATGTGACCGTCCCCAGCTGTCTATATCACAGGTGCGTGACAGCCTCCTACTCTCTCCCCATCACAGGTATGTCACAGCCCCCAGCTGTCTCCCCATTATAGGTATGTGATAGACCACAGCTGTCTCTATATCACAGGTATGTGACAAACACAAGCTCTCTCCCCATCATAGGTGTTTGACCGTCCCCAGCTCTCTCCATATCACAGGTGAGTGACAACGCCCAGCTCTCTCCCCTTCACAGGTGGATGACAGCCCCCAGCTCTCTCCCCATCACAGGTGAGAGACAGCCCCCATCTCTCTCCTCATTACAGGTGAGTGACAGCCCCCAGCTCTCTCCCCATCACAGGTGAGTGGCGGCCCCCTGCTCTACCCGTCACAGTTATGTGACAGTCCCCATCTCTCTCCCCATCAAAACTGTGTGATAGCCCCCAGCTCTCTCCAGATCATAGGTGAGTGACAGACCCCAGCTATCTCCCAATCACAGGTATGTGACAACTCTCAGCTGTCTCCACATCACAGATGCCTGACAGCACCCAACTTTCTCCCCATCACAAGTATGTGTTAGCCCTTAGCTGTCTCCACATCAGAGGTATGTGAAAGACACCAGCTGTCTCCGCATCACATGTATGTGACAGCCCCAGTTCTCTCCCCATCACAGGTGTTTGACAGTCCGCATGTCTTTCCCCATCACAGGTGTGTGATAGCCGCGAGCTCTCTCCCCATTAGAGGTGAGTGACAGCCCCCAGCTCTCTCCCCATCACAGGTGTGTCAGTCCCCAGCTCTCTCCCCATCACAGGGGAGTGACAGTCCCTATCCCTTCCCCTTCTCAGGTATGTGAGAGACCCCACCTCTGTCCCCATCACAGGTGTTAGACAGTCCCCATCTCCCGTGCCATCACAGGTGTGTGACAGCCCCAAGCTCTCCCTCCATCACAGGTGTGTGACCGTCCCCATCTATCTCCATATCACAGGTGCGTGACAACACCCAGCTCTCTCCCCTTCACAGGTGAGTGACAGCCCCCAGCTCTCTCCACATCACAGGTGAGTGACACCCCCCAGCTCTCTCCCCATCAGAGGTAGTTGACAGACCCCAGGTGTCACCGCATCACAGTTGCCTGGCAGACCCCAACTGTCTACCCATCACAGGTGTGTGACCGACCCCAGCTATCTCCATATCACAGGTGCGTGACAGCCCCAGCTCGCTCCCCATCACAAGTGATTGACATACCTCATCTCTCTTCCCATCTCAGGTGAGTAACAGCCCTCAGCTCTCTCCCCATCACAAGTATGTGACAGCCCCCAGCTGTAACAGCATCACAGGTATGTGACAGTCCCCATCTCTCTCCCCATCACAGGTGTGTGACACCCAGAAACTGTCTCCCCATCACAGGTGAGTGACGGCCCCCAGCTCTCTCCCAATTACAGGTATATGATAGCCCCCAGCAGTCTCCACATCACAGGTATGTGACAACGACAAGCTCTCTCCCCATCACAGGTGTGTGACCGTCCCCAGTTGTCTCCATATCACAGGTGCGTGAAAGCCCCCAGCTCTCTCCCCTTCACAGGTGGGTGACAGCCCCAAGCTCTCTCCTGATCACAGGAGAGTGACAGCCCCCAGCTCTCTCCCCATCACAGGTATGTGACAGCCCCCACCTGTCTCCACATCACAGGTATGTGACAGCCCGCAGCTCTCTCCCCATCACAGGTATGTGACAGCCCCCAGCTGTCTCAGCATAACAGGTATGTGACAGTCCGCATCTCTCTCCCCATCACCGGTGAGTGACAGCCCCAGCTCTACACCCATCACCGGGGTGTGACAGCCCCCAGCTGTCTCAGCATTACAAGTATGTGAAAATCCCCAACTCTCTCCCCATCACAGGTGTGTGACAGCCCGCAGCTCTCTCCCCATCACAGGTATGTGACAGCCACCAGCAGTCTCCACATCACAGGTGACTGACAGCCCCCAGCTCTCTCCCCATCAGAGGTGTTTGACAGTCCGCAGCTCTCTCCCCATCACCGGTGTGTGACAGCCCCCAGCTGTCTCAGCATTACAAGTAAGTGACAATCCCCATCTCTCTCCCCATCACAGGTGTGTGACAACCCCAAGCTCTCTCCCCATCACAGGTGTGTTACATGCCCCAGCTCTCTCCCCATCACTGGTGAATTACAGCCCTCAGCTCTCTCCCCATCACAGGTATGTGACAGCCCCCAGCTGTCTCCGCATGACAGGTGCCTGACAAACACCAAGTCTCTCTCCATCACAGGTATGTGAGAGCCCGCAGCTGTCGCCACATCACATGTATGTGACAACGCCAAGCTCTCTCTTCATCACAGGTGTATGACCATACCCAGCTGTCTCCATACCACAGGTGCGTGAAAGCCCCCAGCTCTTTCCCCTTCACAGGTGGGTGACAGACCCAAGCTCTCGCCCCATCACAGTTGATTGACTGACCCCATCTCTCTCCCCATCACAAGTGAGTGACTGCCCCCTGCTCTCTCCCCATCACAGGTGTGTGACCGTCCCCAGCTGTCTCCATATCAGAGGTGCGTGAAAGCCCTCAGCTCTCTCCCTTTCACAGGTGGGTGACGGCCCCCAGCTCTCGCTCCAACACATGTATGTGACAGACCCATCTCTCTCCCCATCAACAGTGAGTGACAGCCCCCAGCTCTCTCCCCATCACAGGTGTGTGACCGTCCCCAGGTGTCTCCATATCACAGGTGAGTGAAAATGCCCAGCTCTCTCCTATTCACAGGTGTGTGACAGCCCCCAGCTCTCGCCCCATCACAGTTGATTGACAGCCCCCATCTCTCTCCCCATCACAAGTGAGTGACAGCCACCAGCTCTCTCCCCATCACAGTTGTGTGACCGTCGCCAGCTGTCTCTATATCACAGGTGCGTGACAGCCTCCTACTCTCTCCCCATCACAGGTATGTCACAGCCCCCAGCTGTCTCCCCATTATAGGTATGTGATAGACCACAGCTGTCTCTATATCACAGGTATGTGACAAACCCAAGCTCTCTCCCCATCACAGGTGTTTGACCGTCCCCAGCTCTCTCCATATCACAGGTGAGTGACAACGCCCAGCTTTCTCCTCTTCATAGGAGGATGACAGCCCCCAGCTCTCTCCCCATCACAGGTGAGAGACAGCCCCCATCTCTCTCCTCATTACAGGTGAGTGACAACCCCCAGCTCTCTCCCCATCACAGGTGAGTGGCGGCCCCCAGCTCTACCCGTCACAGTTATGTGACAGCCCCCTGCTGTCTCAGCGTCACAGGTATGTGACAGTCCCCATCTCTCTCCCCATCAAAGCTGTGTGATAGCCCCCAGCTCTCTCCACATCATAGGTGAGTGACAGACCCCAGCTTTCTCCCAATCACACGTATGTGACAACTCCCAGCTATCTCCACATCACAGATGCCTGACAGCACCCAACTTTCTCCCCATCACAAGTATGTGTTAGCCCTTAGCTGTCTCCACATCAGAGGTATGTGAAAGACACCAGCTGTCTCCGCATCACAGGTATGTGACAGCCCCCAGGGCTCTCCCCATCACAGGTGTTTGACAGTCCGCATGTCTTTCCCCATCACAGGTGTGTGATAGCCGCGAGCTCTCTCCCCATTAGAGGCGAGTGACAGCCCCCAGCTCTCTCCCCATCACAGGTGTGTCAGTCCCCAGCTCACTCCCCATCACAGGGGAGTGACATTCCCCATCCCTTCCCCTTCACAGGTGTGTGACAGCCCCCAGCTCTCTCCTGATCACAGGTAAGTGACAGCCCCCAGCTCTCTCCACATCACAGGTGTGTGACAGACCCCAGCTGTGTCCGCATCACAGGTGCCTGAAAGCCCCCAACTATCTCCCCATCAGAGGTATGTGGCAGCCCCCACTTGTCTCAACATCACAGGTATGTGACAGACCCCAGCTCTCTCCCCATCACAGGTGTTTGACAGTCCCCATCTCCCGCGCCATCACAGGTGTGTGACAGCCCCCAGCTCTCCCTCCATCACAGGTGTGTGACCGTCCCCATCTATCTCCATATCACAGGTGCGTGACAACGCCAAGCTCTCTCTCTTTCACAGGTGGGTGACGGCCCCTAGCTATCGCTCCAACACATGTATGTGACAGCCCCCATCTATCTCCCCATCACAAGTGAGTGACAGCCTCCAGCTCTCTCTCCATCACAGGTGTGTGACCGTCCCCAGGTGTCTCCATATCACAGGTGAGTGACAATGTCCAGCTCTCTCCCATTCACAGGTGTGTGACAGCCACCAGCTCTCGCCCCATCACATGTGAGTGACAGCCCCCAGCTCTCTCCCCATCACAGGTGTCTGAGAGACCTTAGCTGTCTCCGCATCAAAGGAGCCTAACAGCCCCCAACTCTCTCCCCATCACAGGTATGTCACAACGCCCATTGTCTCCACATCACAGGTATGTGACAACCACTAGGTGTCTACGCATCACAGGTATGGGTGAGCCCCAGCTCTCTCCCAATCACAGGTGTGCGACAGACCCCAGCTCTCTCCCCATCACAGGTGAGTGATAGACCCCAGCTTTTTCCCCATCACAGGTATGTGACAGCGCCCAGCTGATTCCGCATCACAGGAGCCTGACAGCCCCCAACTTTCTCCCCTTCACAGGTATGTGTCAACCCCCAGCTGTCTCCACATCACAGGTATGTGAAACACACCAGCTGTCTCCGCATCACAGGTATCTGACAGCCCCCAGGTCTCTCCCCATCACAGGTGTTTGACAGTCCCCATCTCTTTCCCCATCACAGGTGTGTGACAGACCCCAGCTCTCTCCCCATTTCAGGTGAACAAGAGATCCCAGCTCTCTCCGCATCACAGGTATATGAGAGACTCCATCTTTCTCCGCATCACAGGACCCTAACACCCCCAACTCTCTCCCCATCAGAGGTATGTCACAACCCCCATTATCTCCACATCAGGGAGATGTGACAACCACTAGCTTTCTGTGCATCATAGGTATGTGTGAGCACCCAGCTCTCTCCCAATTACAGGTATATGATAGCCCCCAGCAGTCTCCACATCACAGGTATGTGACAACGACAAGCTCTCTCCCCCATCACAGGTATGTGACAGCCCCCACCTGTCTCCACATCACCGGTGAGTGACAGCCCCAGCTCTACACCCATCACCGGGGTGTGACAGCCCCCAGCTGTCTCAGCATTACAAGTATGTGACAATCCCCAACTCTCTCCCCATCACAGGTGTGTGACAGCCCGCAGGTCTCTCACCATCACAGGTATGTGACAGGCCCCAGCTCTCTCCAGCATCACAGGCATGTGACAGCCCCCAGCTCTCTCCGCATCACAAGTGCCTGACAGGACCCAACTCTCTCCCCATCACAGGTGTGTGACAACCCCCAGCTGTCTCCGCCTCACAGGTATGTGACAGTCCCCATCTCTCTCCCCATCACAGGTGTGTGACAGCCCCCACCTCTCTCCCCATCACAGGTGAGTGACGGCCCCCAGCTCTCTCCCATCACAGCAGTGTGACAGCCCCCAGCTGTCTTAGAATTACAAGTAAGTGACAATCCCCATCTCTCTCCCCATCACAGGTGTGTGACAAACCCAAGCTCTCTCCCCATCACAGGTGTGTGACATCCCCCAGCTCTCTCCCTATCACCGGTGAGATACAGCCCCCGATCTCTCCCCATAACAGGTATGTGACAGCCCCAGCTGTCTCCGCACCACATGTGCCTGACAAACCCCAAGTCTCTCCCCATCACAGGTATGTGAGAACCCCCAGTTGTCGCCACATCATAGGTATGTGACAACGCCAAGCTCTCTCCTCAACACAGGTGTGTGACCATCCA